>NC_138228.1:48402497-48477497 GCF_964197995.2 Scardinius erythrophthalmus
GATAACTCAAAAAAGGCCCGGCCCGGCCGCATGTGAACTATGACGTGAAAATTGGCCCGAAGCCCGGCCCTAGGGGCGTGAAAAAGTCGGGGCCCGTCGGGCTCGGGCTGAAATGCAGGGCTTTACGGACAGATGTGTGATCAGGACAGTCTAGAAGAGGAAACAGTAAATGACTGTAAAACATCAGATTGATCAGCAGAAGAAAGACAGATGACATCAGATACAGTATTGTACAGTACAGTAGGTCATGTGATACTGTTATATAGTCATATGAGAACATTTACTGTATTTCCAGCAAACTCTGTTCTAACACAAAACCTCATGGCAGCTTTTGATAACACACTAAATAGATGTCATTACAGACATTATGTATTCATATGCATAATATCAGTAATCTGTAAAGTTGGGCCTCTGTAGCCTGAATTACTGTAATGATTTCAGCAAGGGTGATTAAAACATGTGCTTGTATTGTTTGCTGTTGAATGAACTGGTTGTTAAAGAAGATCACACTGTTGTGTTTCAGTGATCAACCAAATGTTCTCATTACGTATATCACACTAATCTTGTGTTTGAAACAGTGATTATGTGGACTGTGGTGTGTGTATCTGTGGGATCCGGCGAGTTACAGGAGTGATCAGTGTGGACTAGAAGCGGAAAAAAAAACTGTAATATTATAAATTTCATTAATTAATTAAAATATGATTGTTCAAGTTCTCACACACAGTTCTTCAGTAGAAGCTCTTGCCCCTCATTAGTGATGCACAGTAAAGAGTGAAGCTTCTCAAACACACGACATTACCGTAACGAGTGTTTCCTGATACACTGATAATGGAGACATCAAGCGAGAGTTTTAACTTCATTAGTGCAGCACTCACACACACACACACACACACACAAACACACACACACACACACACTCTAATGATCAGTGTTATTATGAGAAACAAATCGTTGCCCTTTCAGTAAAACTGGTTTCCACCATAGACTGTATAAAATATGGACGTCACCCATAGACTTTCTGAAGAACGGGTTTGAAGCCGTTTATGGGGGGTATGGGCGGCGCCATCTTGGAAAATCTTGGGGAACCCTAACCCCGCCCACCTTCTGGCCAATCCATATATGGGTAAAGGACGCAGCGCGCGTCACTCCGCTCGCTCTGCTACTCCGGTTATCTCTGTGTGTATATTTTAGGCAACAATAAAACAAAATATGTTATAAAACACCATACTAACTCTTTTCGTTTTAATTTAAAGAAATCTTAAACATTATAGTCACACAAATGTGGTTCAGGCAACGCGTATTGATTATATTCACTGCACATAACGTTTGCCTATTTATAACAAAACGAAATATAAAACACAACCCTGCCTCTTTTCGTTTAAATATAATCTAAAAATATTAAACATTTTAATATGGTCCAGGCAATATGTGCATTTGTACTAAACAACAGATGTTGCAGTAAACAACATTACAGATCATCTTCGTTGTATTAAAATTTAAAATGACAAAACTCAACCCAGTCTCTTTTTGTTAAATTTCAGTTTTATCAATATTAGCCATTATAAAAGTATAATAAGTAAAATGTATAAGAAGCTATACAAATAAAGCAAACAATTCAGTCAAACATCAGCGCTCTAGTCTAACCATACAACGGTAAAGTTAAATAGCTTATAAAGTTATGAAACTTCACTTAGCCCTCAACCAAAACGATTGGCCAGGGAACAAATTATAGATTCACGAGCCCAAAGATCGATCGTTAGATATAGACGGTTTCAACGGCAACAACATAAACAAACGTTACTGCGCATGCGCGCTTTTGTGGCCCAAACTTAACTTCCGGTAGAATCAATAACAACAGAGTTCATCTGTAGAAAGTAACAAGCAAATTACATTAGCAAGTATGTCTAGCCAGTATTATTTGGGACTACCAATAGAAGAAAAGAGCCGTTACTTGGCCAAACTTAAATGTGACAACGTTACACTACCAGATCCGTTCAACAAAATTTTGAGGCAAACATTATTTTCTACAGACCTGTCTGATTTACCGGAGGTCAGTCAGGTAAATATTTTTGAATACTTAGTCGAGAAGGAATGTGTGTACACCAGGGAGGCGTTCAAGGCATATCGCAGCTTGGATGCCTATAACTATTTTCATTCCGGAAAAGTAAAAAAAATTCTAACACACGCGGATGGAAATACCTGTGTCGTTTACGGGGAAATCGAGGCGGGTCAGACGCTTTCAAAGAGCTACTCCGCCTGGATCATTGCGAAGAAGTCCGGCGAAATCCAGAGTGGGCATTGCAACTGCATGGCAGGGTAAGTATGGCTGGCTGGCTAACATTACATTTTACAATAGCATTTAGGTACACTTTTTCAATACTTGCATTTATCCCGTTGATAAAAAGTCTATCTGTATCTATACAGCAATGGAGAGGTGTGTAGCCATGTGGGTACAATTTTGGTTGCTGCGGAGCAGTGTGTTCAGGATGGACTCCAGAGTGGCCCATCTGTCACTTCAAAACCAAGTGTTTGGTCACGGGTGACTAAAAAGGGGAGCATTTTAACAATTATTATATTTAATAACCATATCCTAGTATACTAATTCCTGTTATCCTATTTCAAATATCAGTGTACAATTGGTGGTATTTTGTACAACAATTTTCCTTAATTATTTGTATTATCATGTACAGTACAGGCCAAAAGTTTGGACACATTACTATTTTTAATGTTTTTGAAAGAAGTTTCTTCTGCTCGTCAAGCCTGCATTTATTTGATAAAAAATACAGAAAAAAAAGTATTACAGGTTATGAAAAAATATTAAGCAGCAGAACTGTTTCCAACTTTGATAATGATTCATCATATTAGAATGATTTCTAAAGGATCATGTGATTGACTGGAGTAATGATCCTGAAAATTCAGATTTGCATCAGAGAAATAAATGATCATTTAAAGTATAATAAATTGAAAACCAATTATTTTAAATTGTAATACTTTATCACAATATTACATTTTTTTTCTGTACTTTTGATCAAATAAATGCAGGCTTGATGAGCAGAAGAAACTTCTTTCAAAAACATTAAAAATAGTAATGTGTCCAAACTTTTGACCTGTACTGTATATTTATGTATAATGTACATTTCAAATATCCTTTCAGGCTGATCCACAACCAGTAGCTCAGTGTGATTTCTTGAAACCTGGCAAGAAGATCAAGCTACAAGCTCCCCTCTGCCTTCCCCCACTAAATCCAGATGGGTCACCAAAAAAGCTTTTTAAAGCCCTGAAAGTAAGTTATAGTTCATATATCTCTAACAAATCAGCTAGTCTAATGTAAAAGATTCAGTACTATATATATATATATATATATATATATATATATATATATATATATATATATATATATATATATATATATGGCAGTGTAGGTAAGATCTTTTCACCATTTATTTTAGGAAGTTGTGCCAGGCTGTGCTCTCTTTTCCGTCATGTGTGACAGCAGTGAGACAGACACAGCCTCCGAGTCAGGTAGTCAGGATTTCACCAGCAGTCAGGGAGAACAGGATGCTCAGGGAGAGGAACTCAACGTGTTCAGCAGCTTAGCTCAGCCCCACAGTGAGCATGATAGTGCTCTGAGCTGTCCAAAGTGCACAGCATTTTATGATGCCTTCATTAAACTGAACCCAGATCAAGTGGTGGAACTAGAGAGAAACACTAGAAAACAGAGCATAGAACCACTCTGGCATGATGCGCGCAAGCTACACATAACAGCAAGCACAGCCAGCAAGGTGCCTCAGCGTGAGACAACTGACCCAGCTAAGTTTCTCACTGAACACCTCTACCCAAAGTTCCAGGGGAATGTGGCCACAAGGTATGGGAAGGAAAGCGAGGGTCTTGCTAAGGATCAGATTAGGGAGAGGGGCTGCATAGTGGTGGACAAAGGGTTGGTGGTGTGTGCAGGAGACCCATGGCTGGCAGCAAGCCCTGATGGTATCATTGATGACAAGCTGCTAGAGGTAAAATGCCCTATCACACTCAGTGCTTGCTCATCCCTTAATGATGCACTCACTGGCACAAACCAAGACATCAGAGTGGAGGGTGGGCAGTACATTGTGAACCCTAAAGGCCCCAGAGGTTACTACAGGCAGATACAGTTAGGGATGCACTGTCTCGGGCTGAAAACATCCTGTCTGGTTATTTGGACCCCAGCACAGCACCTGGAACTTGATGTGCCTCATGACAATGCTTTTGTCTCCACATATATGCAAAGGCTACGTAGCTTTTACTTCAAACACATGCTGCCAAAAGTTGTGGATGAATTTGTAGAGGGAAGACTGCAGTTGAGTGACAGCTACATGAAAATTGTCTCAAAAGCAGCTCAATAGTGCTGATTTGAAATCAGTTTTTACAAGAAAAAGAGGGGTTTTTTTTCCTTAAAGCATAGGTTGTTCCTGCCCTTTTTCACTTTTTACATCAAATACATAAATACATTAAAAACGGAAATTGTAGTCTATAGTACTTTATTCATCAGTCAATAAATCAGTTAATCAATAAGTCAGTTAATCAATAGTTGGTAGTGAATATATCATTTCATTTTATAGTTACAATCCATTTGAAACATTGTGATACAAGTTCAACACTACAAATATGATAATGCAATGCATGTGTTTGGTATTTTAATATATTTAATAATAAAAAAATGTAATCCTGTAGGTAAAAGTATCAAATTAAAGGGTTTGTTCATCCAAAAATGAAAATTCTGTCATTCATTTCTCTACCTCATTTCGTTCCAAACCTGTAAGACCTTCGTTCATCTTCAGAACACAAATGAAGATATTTTTGATGAAATCCGAGAGCTTTCTGTTCCTCCATTGACAGCCTAAGTAATTAAAAATAGCTTAATTTGTGTTCCGAAGATGAACAAAGGTCTTGCAGGTTTGGAACGACATGAGGGTCTTTAGGTGAACTATCCCTTTAAGTTGTGGTTAAGTCCTGCTTTATTTTGGTACAAGTGGTTTCCCCAGATTTGAAAGTGCTGCACAAACAATTAATATTTTATCTATTGTGCAAAGACTGTTATCATTTCTCCGTTTGACCATACTGACTGGCAGGGTGTTCCGCAGAATTCTGAATGACTTCAGTTTTCCTATGGCCCTTTCCACGTGGATTCTCACTCGGGACATTTTTCTAGAGTGTGTCACCTCTAATCCTGTCAATTGTTTTCTTCCCTTTGTAGATGCTGGTACATGAAGACGAACACATTTGGTGGCAAAATATTCGGGAAAATTGAAGCCTCGATCAGCCATTACATGGTCTCCTTGTTCAAGAAGGTCAATTAACCCTGAATTTTTTGTTATAACCTTGTCACTAGCACGGCCACCCCAGACTTTTGATAAAAATGTAAAAGCTCCTGTTGGACTAATACCAACAAGGAACTTCACAGTATTATGTGATTTGTAGTGGGAGTATGTGACTGCCCGTGTTTGCAAACTAGTTGGCCTCTCAATGAACACTTCAGTACAGTCTATTATACATCTAACTTGTTGGAAACCTGTAGTCTTGAAGAGGGTGGGGAGATTTCTTCTGATGTCTTTCCTGGATGGCCACCGGACAAGGCATTGTAACTCTTTAGCCATCACATCGAGCCATTCATGAAAGATGTTTGAGACAGTTCCACAACTCACTCTGAAGCGAAAAGCGAGGTCTTGATGAGTTAAGCCTAGACGAAGCTTCATCAGGACCACAAGAAACTGCTCGGGAAGGGTAAGTATGGTTGATGATGCGTTCCATGTTGTTGTCAGGTAAGTGAGGAGGGTGAAAAACACAGAAGCAGATGGTAGACCAGTGTAAAAATGAGTGTGCTTGTCATCATTTAAAATAAGATCAGACGGACTGCCAAACATATGATCTTGTAGTCGTTTTTCTTGAGATTCCAGTTTCTTCTCCAGTAAAGCCATTTTTCTTTTTAATTCAGTGTTTTCATTTTGTAGCTGGTCAATGTCTGCCATTGACAGATCTGTACCCACAGCAGTGCATCCTTCTTCAGGGTCAGCATGGGTGACCTCTAAGGAAGGTGAATCCATAGACTCAACCACAGATGGTCTCCTCTGTCTCCTCTGGTATCGCTCCAACTTCTGTGAACCATCAATGGTGTTTTTATGAGCGAAAATTGATGGAACATGATCTGGATGGCATGGGTCCACTGATGGCGCACCTAAAATAAAGACAGACACAGTTTGTGTTGACAGTATTGCACCTTGCTAGCATAATACATACATGCTTTGCATAATCCATAACTTTTCTGGTTTCATGTGCATTTCTATGATATTGACTAAAACGTATTGATTAAAAAAAATATTAGTAGCCTACTAGTACATTGAAATTAGATCAAAGTCAAATTTATTTCACAATGCACACTGTTTTAAACCAGCTTTACAGATAAAACATATCAGTGATAATGTAGTAAATTCGTCAGTGAAAATGTAGTAAAAGTCCATATAATACTTAATTTAAAGCTTCATCAGAAGAGCTATGCATTATTGTATTTGTTATGTCCCCAGAGAACAAGCCAAAGGTGACTGTTAGTTAAATAATGTAGGTTATTTGTATAGCATTGATGGAAAAACATTGTGGCTTTTATGCTTGATGGATATCAGGTATCATAACACTAGTTTAAATCATAGCTAAAGCGTATCAACTAACATTGAGCTAACGTTACTGTGTAAAATTAATGTATACAATGTTACAGCTACGTGTGTAGTAATCAATTTAGTTAAACACATAACCATTGCAGGCTTGTTACTGGTCAGCTAGCTATTATCTGTTGCTTATCATGAGTTTCTTACCTGTAACGAAGTGAGTGCTACAGATCCTTGAATTCTTGCCTGGTTGCCAAGCCTCTCTTCGCACAGCGGTGATCCAAGCTCGCCGTCTCCCTTCGTTTTTAGGAAACCGAAACATTTTTATTTTCGATAATGTATTTGTTCCAGAGGTCAGGTTGCATCCCACAGCACAACAACCTGAGCCCAACTTCAGTCTACTCATCACCTTCATTTTAATTGCGTTCGTAGTCGGCGCCATAATTATTACCAGAGAATGTCTATTATTACCGATAAACAAACACAGACCGGAAGTTAACTTCGGGCCAACGCGTAACCCTGGCAACGCGCGTGCGTCCGATGAAACCGTCTATACACAAGACGAATTATATCTCATGTTTAACCACTACAGAGACGCCAGAGTCAGCGGCAAACATCAGGACAACTAGCCGAGGAAAGGCTGTTCCAGGCGGGGTACATGAGCACCGAGAGCCCGGTCATCGCTGGATCTCACAACTGGATACAATTTTCATAAATCTTTATTAATAAACCACAGATTTGAGCTTTAAACAACTACATTCAAACTACATTTCATGATACAGAAACAGTAGTATTATATTTCAACTGTATATTAAAAAATGGCGCTTCTTATGTTGTCATTCTCCGTGGCGCTGCCTTGTCAGCTGTCAATCAAGCTGTCAATCAAAGTTAACCACGCCCTTATTGTCAAACATTTTATATCTAAATACGATCTAAACTAACGAGTTAGATAAAAATTCACAGCCCTCATGGTTGTCAGGCACTCGGAACCTATCGAAAAATACAATAAAAGTCCATGGGACCAACCTGTAAAAACATGAATTTATGCTGTGACAACGGACATTTTAACATGGGGGCTATGGACATTTGCTCCCTTTTGGGACCTTCCCCTAGCAGATTTTCGATGTATTGCAGTTTTTCGCACTTCCAGGTAGGCTTCATTTTTCAGATCAGAATGTTGCCGCTTGGTTTCCACATTCATATATCATGTGTTTTCACAGACAGATAGAATACACACTCTTAGAAATAAAGCTTCTTTATTGGCATTGATAGTTCTATGAGGATCCTTGGTAACACTTTATTCTACAGTGTCTTTGTTACATATGTTACATGTGCTTACCGTAGTAATAACAGTAAATTATGCATAATTACACGCATCTAACCCTCATCCTACCCTAACCCTAATGTCACGTTCACCGTCTGTCTCTGCACTACATTACCCAGGATCCTCTTTGGCGCACCTGCACTCACTCTCCCCGGATTGCCTATCACCTGCACCTGTTCCCAATCAGCACAGTCATCAGACAACTCATAAAACTCTCACTGGGATTTCAGTGTTTGTCCAGCCTCCAACAGGAACAGACTATGATCTGGTGAACCTCTGATGCTTCCAAGACTACGTATACTCACCTGTGAAACACTAACCTCTGTGTCATTGTTCTGCTGTCTCCAGGACTCCTGTTTGAGTTCCTATTGCCTGTGATCCGTTGTTCTCCCGAACCTCCAGTGTGTCCTCTGAGCTTGCTTGCTATCGACTGCATCTGAATGAATACTGATTGAATACTCACCTTGCACTATTGTCAACTTGAATAAAGCTGTGTTTGGATTCACTTACCTCTGTCTCCGTGCCTGTATCCTGACACCTATAGTCAGTACATGTAGTTGCTTAATATTACTCAGTGCTTAAATGTATAATTACACTGTAACAATGACACCTTAAAATAAAGTGTAACCAAATTGTAAATACTTTCCATTGAAAACGTTAAAAGGTTCTTTGAGGAACCAACAATGGTTCTTCTGTGGCATCGCTGCAAAATGGAAGCTTTATTTTTGAGAGTGTATGAATGAGAATATTACAATAATATGTGTAAGCTGCACGTGTAAATGAAACAAACAGCTAGAACTGCTAACGTGTGTGTCACTGTTTTCTCTTTCACACTGAGATGCACAGAAACAGGAGGAAAACAAGCGCTTGTGAAAGGAATGTTATCAGTCATCGGGGTCTGTCTTCAGTCGCTCACGATTCTCCAGAAACAATGTGAGTATGAGGAATGTAAAGCATAAATCGCCTACGCTGGGGGATAATACACACACCAAGCGCAGTGGCTTTCTGATATAAAATCAGGGTTAGGTGAAAAAAAATCATTAGTGCAGTAAAAATACAGTAGGAGACTAAGGAAAGTCCCTAAAACAAGTGTGTGTGTGTGAGAGAGAGAGAGAGAGAGAGAGAGAGAGAGAGAGAGAGAGAGAGAGAGAGAGAGAGAGAGAGAGAGTGTGTGTTTGTGTGTGTGTGTGTGAGAGAAAGAGAGAGAGAGAGAATGTGTGTGTGTGAGAGAGAGAGAGAGAGAGAGTGTGTGTATGTGTGTGTGTGTGTGTGTGTGTGTGTGAGAGAGAGAGAGAAAAAGAGAGAGAGAGAGAGAGAGAGAGAGAGAATGTGTGTGTGTGTGTGTGTGTGTGTGTGTGTGTGTGTGTGTGTGTGTGAGTGTGTGTTTGTGTGTGTGTGTGTGTGTGTGTGTGTGTGTGTGTGTGTGTGTGTGTGTGTGTGTGTGTGTGTGTGGTAAGCAGGCACAGGAATATGTCTCAGATCATTATGGGAGTAACTGAGCCAGTCTGGAGTGCTCTAGTTTCTGCCGCTGCCCTCTAGTGGTGTGACGCTGCTCGTACACGGGAGGAGATTCTCATCATATTCAGCTACACTATTTGTCATCTTTTGAGATAATGATTGACAGGAGTAATGACTGATAATGATTGACAGCAGTAATGACTGAGCTGATGGGCTGTGCATATATCAGTGCTGTCAGTCAACGCAAAACCCTCAGGAACAGTCCTGGGTCGAGTCTCTGCTCCACCACTAGATGGATCCACTGCTCCACAAATCACACACACACACACACACACACACACACACACACACACACACACACATCTGATTATATCTGATTTATTTCTGATTTATTTCCACAGATGAATGAGGCCTGAAAGCGATCTTGAAATATCCAAATGCATGCGTTTCTTCCCTGTTTCCTGGTGATAGAACACATCCGGTCTGTGTCACATGAGTGGAACATCGGAACTGGGTCTCATTCCCTGAGAGTGTAAACGAGGCCGTACACTGAGACATCTCTGTCGCTCTGCTCAAACTCAGACTGATGAATCATATGATGACGATCATGAGGGTTAAACAGCAGCGACTCTGACCTCTGACCTCCACCTGACCTCTGACCTCCACCTGACCTCTGACCTCCACCTGACTCGCCGGTTCTGAATCCTTCTCTTGGCTCTGATAGGAAGATTCAGGGATTGTTCCCGCAAGTGCTTCAGGATATTCTGTACAATAGTAGCATTATCTATTCTAATGAAAGTCGTGACTATGTTGTAAATAAACCCTTCAAGCAATATATGACTTTTTTCTGCAAATTAAACTTTTATTCAATATTTTGAAAGATGAGGAATCTTTTCATTTGAGGGAAAAATATGTTAATATCACAAATACATAAATGCAATATGTATCCCATCAGGCCATGTCCTAAAAAAGTTCAAATGTCTGACCTCCTCCGGGGCGGAAGGGTTTTATATTATTTATTATTTACTTATTAAATAACAGAATAACACATCAAACAACAATAGGGAAATGATGATAATATTACTAAATATTAATTACTTTACCAAACAGAGACTCGAGCTGGTAATTATGAGGAATTCATGTTTAGTTATAAATGTTATGTATGTATTCATTAAAGTGTCAGCGATCATGACATCAGTAACACTTTACAATAAGCTTTCATTAGTTAAATTGGTTAATATGAACTAATAATGAACTGCACTTCTACACCATTAATCATAGTTAATATTAATTTCAGCATTTACTAAAACATTATTAAAATCAAAAGTTGTATTAGTTAATGCACTGACTGTGACATAACATGAACACACAATTAACAGTTGTATTATTATTAACTAAGATTAACAGATAGGCCTACAGTAGCCTAACAAATGTGTTGCTCATGATTAGTTAATGTTAGTTAATATGAATAATAAACAAATTAGCCTTATTGTAAAGTGTACTATGAAATCAAAGATATAAATTCCTTACAGTTTAGAGCTGGACATGGACTTTCACTAGATGTATAAGCTAAGAACACTTGCTATGGCCTTGGATAAAAACGAATGACGTTGTCAGACTCAGAATGCGGCTGAAATGATACTTGTATGATTGTTAAGCATAACTCACATGCTGCCGCAACTTGTACAGTAGCATGGTAGGATAAATGCAACTTTTCCGTATTAGCTTTAACGTTACTGCTGCCCATGCAGTGTGAAGACTCCGCCCCCTGGATCTCGAGACTGTAGTGTGAAGACTCCGCCCCCTGGATCTCGTGACTGCAGTGTGAATACTCCGCCCCCTGGATCTCGAGACTGCTGTGTGAAGACTCCGCCCCCTGGATCTCGTGACTGCAGTGTGAAGACTCCGCCCCCTGGATCTCGAGACTGCTGTGTGAAGACTCCGCCCCCTGGATCTCATGACTGCAGTGTGAAGACTCCACCCCCTGGATCTCAAGACTGCTGTGTGAAGACTCCGCCCCCTGGATCTCGTGACTGCAGTGTGAATACTCCGCCCCCTGGATCTCGAGACTGCTGTGTGAAGACTCCGCCCCCTGGATCTCGTGACTGCAGTGTGAAGACTCCGCCCCCTGGATCTCGAGACTGCTGTGTGAAGACTCCGCCCCCTGGATCTCGTGACTGCAGTGTGAAGACTCCGCCCCCTGGATCTCGAGACTGCTGTGTGAAGACTCCGCCCCCTGGATCTCGAGACTGCAGTGTGAATACTCCGCCCCCTGGATCTCGAGACTGCTGTGTGAAGACTCCGCCCCCTGGATCTCGTGACTGCAGTGTGAAGACTCCGCCCCCTGGATCTCGTGACTGCAGTGTGAAGACTCCGCCCCCTGGATCTCGTGACTGCAGTGTGAAGACTCCGCCCCCTGGATCTCGAGACTGCAGTGTGAATACTCCGCCCCCTGGACCTCGTGACTGCAGTGTGAAGACTCCGCCCCCTGGACCTCATGACAGCAGTGTGAAGACTCTGCCCCCTGGATCTTGTGACTGCAGTGTGAAGACTCCGCCCCCTGGATCTCGTGACTGCAGTGTGAAGACTCCGCCCCCTGGGTCTTGTGACTGCAGTGAGCTGCTGCTGACTCCACCTCCGCCTAATTCTTCCGCCAAAAAAAATGTATTTAATATTTTTTGTATTATTACTGTTAGTGGCAAAGGTGTATAAGTGTATTGTTATTTATTATAATATTTATTTTAATAATTATTATTATTTACATTTATCAGAGAGGGGCACAATACATTTTGAGACAAAAGGGGCAGCCCCCCCCCGTGCACGCCACTGACCTGACCCCTAAACCTACCCATCACACACACACACACACACACACACACACACACACACACACACACACACACACTCACACACACTAACCTGACCCCGAAACCTAGCCATCACCACACACACACACACACACACACACACACACACAGGTAGATCATGTGTATTCTGGTTTTGTGTGTCTGATGGCTCTTAATGAGAGAGTGATTGAGTGTGTCGTTTAAAGGTGTGACGAGCTTGTTTACTCTCTTCATCACTGAAGACCTTCTGAAGCTCCACAGTCTCTGGACTGAACACACTCTCTGATGTGTGTGAAGCTCAATCCACAGTCTCTGGACTGAACACACTCTCTGATGTGTGTGTGAAGCTCAATCCACAGTCTCTGGACTGAACACACTCGCTGATGTGTCTTATCAGCTTATCAGCAAGAACTGATAAGAATGTAAATGTGTACCTTGAAATGTAATGTAAGTCGCTTTGGATAAAAGTGTCTGCCAAATGCATGTGTGTGTGAACGACAGATCTCGACCTGCTCAATCCACAGTCTCTGGACTGAACACACTGGCTGATGTGTGTGTGAACGAGCTCTAGATCAAGCTCTGAGGTGCGGGCCGTATTCATCAAGCTGAGAATTACTCAAGAGCAATGCTGAGAACTGACTTAGAAGTAAAAACATTCTTTGCTCAAAGCTGCGCTTAAACGTTCGTTATCAAGCATCTCAGACGTAGTGTCGGTGTCAGTCTCAGTCCTGTGTCAGTCTCAGTCCAGTCCTGTGTCAGTTTTAGTCCTGTGTCAGTCTCAGTCCTGTGTCAGTCTCAGTCCTGTGTCAGTCTCAGTCCAGTCCTGTGTCAGTTTCAGTCCTGTGTCAGTCTCAGTCCTGTGTCAGTCTCAGTCCAGTCCTGTGTCAGTTTCAGTCCTGTGTCAGTCTCAGTCCAGTGTCAGTCTCAGTCCAGTGTCAGTCTCAGTCCAGTCCTGTGTCAGTCTCAGTCCAGTGTCAGTCTCAGTCCAGTGTCAGTCTCAGTCCAGTGTCAGTCTCAGTCCTGTGTCAGTTTCAGTCCTGTGTCAGTCTCAGTCCTGTGTCAGTCTCAGTCCAGTCCTGTGTCAGTTTCAGTCCTGTGTCAGTCTCAGTCCAGTGTCAGTCTCAGTCCAGTGTCAGTCTCAGTCAAGTCCTGTGTCAGTTTCAGTCCTGTGTCAGTCTCAATCCTGTGTAAGTCTCAGTCCAGTGTCAGTCTCAGTCCTGTGTCAGTCTCAATCCTGTGTCAGTCTCAGTCCAGTCCTGTGTCAGTTTCAGTCCTGTGTCAGTCTCAGTCCTGTGTCAGTCTCAGTCCAGTGTCAGTCTCAGTCCAGTCCTGTGTCAGTTTCAGTCCTGTGTCAGTCTCAGTCCAGTGTCAGTCTCAGTCCAGTGTCAGTCTCAGTCCAGTGTCAGTCTCAGTCATGTGTCAGTTTCAGTCCTGTGTCAGTCTCAGTCCTGTGTCAGTCTCAGTCCTGTGTCAGTCTCAGTCCAGTCCTGTGTCAGTTTCAGTCCTGTGTCAGTCTCAGTCCAGTGTCAGTCTCAGTCCAGTGTCAGTCTCAGTCCAGTCCTGTGTCAGTTTCAGTCCTGTGTCAGTCTCAGTCCTGTGTCAGTCTCAATCCTGTGTCAGTCTCAGTCCAGTGTCAGTCTCAGTCCTGTGTCAGTCTCAATCCTGTGTCAGTCTCAGTCCAGTGTCAGTCTCAGTCCTGTGTCAGTCTCAGTCCAGTCCTGTGTCAGTTTCAGTCCAGTGTCAGTCTCAGTCCAGTGTCAGTTTCAGTCCAGTGTCAGTTTCAGTCTCAGTCCAGTGTCAGTCTCAGTCCAGTCCTGTGTCAGTTTCAGTCCAGTGTCAGTCTCAGTCCAGTGTCAGTCTCAGTCCAGTGTCAGTCTCAGTCCAGTGTCAGTCTCAGTCCAGTCCTGTGTCAGTTTCAGTCCAGTGTCAGTCTCAGTCCAGTGTCAGTCTCAGTCCTGTGTCAGTCTCAGTCCAGTCCTGTGTCAGTTTCAGTCCAGTGTCAGTCTCAGTCCTGTGTCAGTCTCAATCCTGTGTCAGTCTCAGTCCTGTGTCAGTCTCAATCCTGTGTCAGTCTCAGTCCAGTCCTGTATCAGTCTCAGTCCAGTGTCAGTCTCAGTCCAGTCCTGTGTCAGTTTCAGTCCAGTGTCAGTCTCAATCCTGTGTCAGTCTCAGTCCAGTGTCAGTCTCAGTCCAGTCCTGTGTCAGTTTCAGTCCTGTGTCAGTCTCAGTCCAGTGTCAGTCTCAATCCTGTGTCAGTCTCAGTCCTGTGTCAGTCTCAATCCTGTGTCAGTCTCAGTCCAGTGTCAGTCTCAGTCCTGTGTCAGTCTCAGTCCAGTCCTGTGTCAGTTTCAGTCCAGTCTCAGTCTCAGTCCAGTGTCAGTCTTAGTCCAGTGTCAGTCTCAGTCCAGTGTCAGTTTCAGTCCAGTCCTGTGTCAGTTTCAGTCCAGTGTCAGTCTCAGTCCAGTGTCAGTCTCAGTCCTGTGTCAGTCTCAGTCCAGTGTCAGTCTCAGTCCAGTCCTGTGTCAGTTTCAGTCCAGTGTCAGTCTCAGTCCTGTGTCAGTCTCAATCCTGTGAGTGTGTCAATCCTGTGTCAGTCTCAATCCTGTGTCAGTCTCAGTCCAGTCCTGTGTCAGTCTCAGTCCAGTGTCAGTCTCAGTCCAGTGTCAGTCTCAGTCCAGTCCTGTGTCAGTTTCAGTCCAGTGTCAGTCTCAATCCTGTGTCAGTCTCAGTCCAGTGTCAGTCTCAGTTCTGTGTCAGTCTCAATCCTGTGTCAGTCTCAGTCCAGTGTCAGTCTCAGTCCTGTGTCAGTCTCAGTCCTGTGTCAGTCTCAGTCCTGTGTCAGTCTCAGTCCAGTCCTGTGTCAGTCTCAGTCCAGTGTCAGTCTCAGTCCAGTGTCAGTCTCAGTCCAGTCCTGTGTCAGTTTCAGTCCTGTGTCAGTCTCAGTCCAGTGTCAGTCTCAATCCTGTGTCAGTCTCAGTCCAGTGTCAGTCTCAGTCCTGTGTCAGTCTCAATCCTGTGTCAGTTTCAGTCCTGTGTCAGTCTCAATCCTGTGTCAGTCTCAGTCCAGTGTCAGTCTCAGTCCTGTGTCAGTCTCAGTCCAGTGTCAGTCTCAGTCCAGTGTCAGTCTCAGTCCTGTGTCAGTCTCAGTCCAGTCCTGTGTCAGTTTCAGTCCTGTGTCAGTCTCAGTCCAGTGTCAGTCTCAGTCCAGTCCTGTGTCAGTTTCAGTCCTGTGTCAGTCTCAGTCCTGTGTCAGTCTCAATCCTGTGTCAGTCTCAGTCCAGTGTCAGTCTCAGTCCTGTGTCAGTCTCAATCCTGTGTCAGTCTCAGTCCAGTGTCAGTCTCAGTCCTGTGTCAGTCTCAGTCCAGTCCTGTGTCAGTTTCAGTCCAGTGTCAGTCTCAGTCCAGTGTCAGTTTCAGTCCAGTGTCAGTCTCAGTCTCAGTCCAGTGTCAGTCTCAGTCCTGTCCTGTGTCAGTTTCAGTCCAGTGTCAGTCTCAGTCCAGTGTCAGTCTCAGTCCAGTGTCAGTCTCAGTCCAGTCCTGTGTCAGTTTCAGTCCAGTGTCAGTCTCAGTCCAGTGTCAGTCTCAGTCCTGTGTCAGTCTCAGTCCAGTGTCAGTCTCAGTCCAGTGTCAGTCTCAGTCCAGTCCTGTGTCAGTTTCAGTCCAGTGTCAGTCTCAGTCCTGTGTCAGTCTCAATCCTGTGTCAGTCTCAGTCCTGTGTCAGTCTCAATCCTGTGTCAGTCTCAGTCCAGTCCTGTGTCAGTCTCAGTCCAGTGTCAGTCTCAGTCCAGTCCTGTGTCAGTTTCAGTCCAGTGTCAGTCTCAATCCTGTGTCAGTCTCAGTCCAGTGTCAGTCTCAGTCCAGTCCTGTGTCAGTTTCAGTCCTGTGTCAGTCTCAGTCCAGTGTCAGTCTTAATCCTGTGTCAGTCTCAGTCCTGTGTCAGTCTCAATCCTGTGTCAGTCTCAGTCCAGTGTCAGTCTCAGTCCTGTGTCAGTCTCAGTCCAGTCCTGTGTCAGTTTCAGTCCAGTCTCAGTCTCAGTCCAGTGTCAGTCTTAGTCCAGTGTCAGTCTCAGTCCAGTGTCAGTCTCAGTCCAGTCCTGTGTCAGTTTCAGTCCAGTGTCAGTCTCAGTCCAGTGTCAGTCTCAGTCCTGTGTCAGTCTCAGTCCAGTGTCAGTCTCAGTCCAGTCCTGTGTCAGTTTCAGTCCAGTGTCAGTCTCAGTCCTGTGTCAGTCTCAATCCTGTGAGTGTGTCAATCCTGTGTCAGTCTCAATCCTGTGTCAGTCTCAGTCCAGTCCTGTGTCAGTCTCAGTCCAGTGTCAGTCTCAGTCCAGTGTCAGTCTCAGTCCAGTCCTGTGTCAGTTTCAGTCCAGTGTCAGTCTCAATCCTGTGTCAGTCTCAGTCCAGTGTCAGTCTCAGTTCTGTGTCAGTCTCAATCCTGTGTCAGTCTCAGTCCAGTGTCAGTCTCAGTCCAGTGTCAGTCTCAGTCCTGTGTCAGTCTCAGTCCTGTGTCAGTCTCAGTCCAGTCCTGTGTCAGTCTCAGTCCAGTGTCAGTCTCAGTCCAGTGTCAGTCTCAGTCCAGTCCTGTGTCAGTTTCAGTCCTGTGTCAGTCTCAGTCCAGTGTCAGTCTCAATCCTGTGTCAGTCTCAGTCCAGTGTCAGTCTCAGTCCTGTGTCAGTCTCAATCCTGTGTCAGTTTCAGTCCTGTGTCAGTCTCAATCCTGTGTCAGTCTCAGTCCAGTGTCAGTCTCAGTCCTGTGTCAGTCTCAGTCCAGTGTCAGTCTCAGTCCAGTGTCAGTCTCAGTCCAGTCCTGTGTCAGTTTCAGTCCTGTGTCAGTCTCAGTCCAGTGTCAGTCTCAGTCCTGTGTCAGTCTCAGTCCAGTGTCAGTCTCAATCCTGTGTCAGTCTCAGTCCAGTGTCAGTCTCAGTCCTGTGTCAGTCTCAATCCTGTGTCAGTTTCAGTCCTGTGTCAGTCTCAATCCTGTGTCAGTCTCAGTCCAGTCCTGTGTCAGTCTCAGTCCTGTGTCAGTCTCAGTCCAGTGTCAGTCTCAATCCTGTGTCAGTCTCAGTCCAGTGTCAGTCTCAGTCCTGTGTCAGTCTCAGTCCAATGTCAGTCTCAATCCTGTGTCAGTCTCAGTCATGTGTCAGTCTCAGTCCAGTGTCAGTCTCAATCCTGTGTCAGTCTCAATCCTGTGTCAGTCTCAGTCCTGTGTCAGTCTCAGTCCAGTGTCAGTCTCAGTCCTGTGTCAGTCTCAGTCCAGTGTCAGTCTCAGTCCAGTGTCAGTCTCAGTCCAGTCTCAGTCCAGTCCTGTGTCAGTCTCAGTCCTGTGTCAGTCTCAGTCCAGTGTCAGTCTCAGTCCTGTGTCAGTCTCAGTCCTGTGTCAGTCTCAGTCCAATGTCAGTCTCAATCCTGTGTCAGTCTCAGTCATGTGTCAGTCTCAGTCCAGTGTCAGTCTCAATCCTGTGTCAGTCTCAATCCTGTGTCAGTCTCAGTCCTGTGTCAGTCTCAGTCCAGTGTCAGTCTCAGTCATGTGTCAGTCTCAGTCCAGTTTCAGTCTCAATCCTGTGTCAGTCTCAATCCTGTGTCAGTCTCAGTCCAGTGTCAGTCTCAATCCTGTGTCAGTCTCAATCCTGTGTCAGTCTCAGTCCTGTGTCAGTCTCAGTCCAGTGTCAGTCTCAGTCCTGTGTCAGTCTCAGTCTTGTGTCAGTCTCAGTCCAGTGTTAGTCTCAGTCCTGTGTCAGTCTCAATCCTGTGTCAGTCTCAGTCCAGTCCTGTGTCAGTCTTAGTCCTGTGTCAGTCTCAATCCTGTGTCAGTCTCAGTCCAGTCCTGTGTCAGTTTCAGTCCTGTGTCAGTCTCAGTCCTGTGTCAGTCTCAGTCCTGTGTCAGTCTCAGTCCTGTGTCAGTTTCAGTCCAGTGTCAGTCTCAGTCAAGTGTCAGTCTCAGTCCTGTGTCAGTTTCAGTCCTGTGTCAGTCTCAGTCCAGTCCTGTGTCAGTCTCAGTCCTGTGTCAGTCTCAATCCTGTGTCAGTCTCAGTCCAGTCCTGTGTCAGTTTCAGTCCTGTGTCAGTCTCAGTGCAGTCCTGTGTCAGTCTCAGTCCTGTGTCAGTCTCAATCTTGTGTCAGTCTCAGTCCAGTCCTGTGTCAGTTTCAGTCCTGTGTCAGTCTCAGTCCAGTGTCAGTCTCAGTCCTGTGTCAGTCTCAGTCCAGTCCTGTGTCCGTTTCAGTCCTGTGTCAGTCTCAGTCCAGTGTCAGTCTCAGTCCTGTGTCAGTCTCAGTCCTGTGTCAGTCTCAGTCCAGTGTCAGTCTCAGTCCAGTGTCAGTCTCAGTCCTGTGTCAGTCTCAGTCCAGTGTCAGTCTCAGTCCTGTGTCAGTCTCAATCCTGTGTCAGTCTCAGTCCAGTCCTGTGTCAGTTTCAGTCCTGTGTCAGTCTCAGTCCAGTGTCAGTCTCAGTCCTGTGTCAGTCTCAGTCCAGTCCTGTGTCCGTTTCAGTCCTGTGTCAGTCTCAGTCCAGTGTCAGTCTCAGTCCAGTGTCAGTCTCAGTCCTGTGTCAGTCTCAGTCCAGTGTCAGTCTCAGTCCAGTGTCAGTCTCAGTCCAGTGTCAGTTTCAGTCCTGTGTTAGTCTCAATCCTGTGTCAGTCTCAGTCCAGTCCTGTGTCAGTTTCAGTCCTGTGTCAGTCTCAGTCCAGTGTCAGTCTCAGTCCAGTGTCAGTCTCAGTCCAGTGTCAGTCTCAGTCCAGTCCTGTGTCCGTTTCAGTCCTGTGTCAGTCTCAGTCCAGTGTCAGTCTCAGTCCTGTGTCAGTCTCAGTCCTGTGTCAGTCTCAGTCCAGTGTCAGTCTCAGTCCAGTGTCAGTCTCAGTCCAGTGTCAGTCTCAGTCCTGTGTCAGTCTCAGTCCAGTCCTGTGTCCGTTTCAGTCCTGTGTCAGTCTCAGTCCAGTGTCAGTCTCAGTCCAGTGTCAGTCTCAGTCCTGTGTCAGTCTCAGTCCAGTGTCAGTCTCAGTCCAGTGTCAGTCTCAGTCCAGTGTCAGTCTCAGTCCTGTGTTAGTCTCAATCCTGTGTCAGTCTCAGTCCAGTCCTGTGTCAGTTTCAGTCCTGTGTCAGTCTCAGTCCAGTGTCAGTCTCAGTCCAGTGTCAGTCTCAGTCCAGTGTCAGTCTCAGTCCAGTCCTGTGTCCGTTTCAGTCCTGTGTCAGTCTCAGTCCAGTGTCAGTCTCAGTCCTGTGTCAGTCTCAGTCCTGTGTCAGTCTCAGTCCAGTGTCAGTCTCAGTCCAGTGTCACTCTCAGTCCTGTGTCAGTTTCAGTCCTGTGTCAGTCTCAGTCCAGTGTCAGTCTCAGTCCAGTGTCAGTCTCAGTCCAGTGTCAGTCTCAATCCTGTGTCAGTCTCAGTCCTGTGTCAGTCATTGTGTCACTGACACAATGATGAACAAGTCACAATAATATTCGCAATAACATTGTTTTACTGAATAGTTAAGTAAACCTAATTTCTTAATTGATGTTTGTAAAGAAACCTCATTGCTGAACTGGCTACTCTCTGCTGTCTCAGACGACGACATCACTTCCTGTCGGCCACCGGGTGCAGTTCACAACCTCACCACTAGATGCCGCTGAAAACCACACACTGCACCTTTAAATAACTGGGAGAGTCAGAAAGATTCTTAGCTTTAAGAAATTTGATAACTTGCTTTTATCCTTAAGTTTGAAAGGAGGAGTAAATATCATGAGTTCTCAGCGCTTAAGACTAAACTGGCCCTTTGAGAAGCTCGATATGATCAACACGACTGGTTCTGAGTGTGTGAGCGTCTCTCGGTCACGCAGGATTAGTGTGTGACACAGTGATGTTGATGTTCTGACTGCAGGCCAGGCGAGTTTAGGAGGATCATTAACACCGTCTGGACATCAGATTGATCTCTGACGCCGATCCGATCTCTGGTCATGTGACGACCAGCCAGACGTGCTAAAGTGTGTTCCTGTTTGTCCAAACATCTGAAAACTGAACGTCAAACTAGTTTGAAACACAGAAGACTGTGTGTGTATGAACTCTGTCATCGTTTACTAATGTAAAACTCTCCAAACCTGTAGACATTCTGTATTCATCAGCGCACAACACACAGATCTAATCTATCTGGACAAACAGCTCTGAGACATTTCTAGAAATATGTTATTTTGTGTTCGGCAGGAGAAAGAAACTCATACAGGGGAGAATGATGACAGAATTATCAGTCAAACCCAGATTCACTCAGACTCCTTCAACACTTCTCACATTCTCACAGTTTATTCGCTATAGTTTAGAGAATGGTAATGAAATATGAGCAGAACTCAGTGGATATGTGACTGGTTTTGTCCGTCCTTCTGTTAGACTGTCTCACACATGAATTATGTTGAATATCTGTCAGCTGTTAAATTTAACTACACAATTAGATAATACCAGTTTAGCTCAACCAATCACCAAGCAATGCTTCATTGTGTTCAGTGTGTGTGTGAAAAGAGCATTAGCAATTAAAGACAACACACTTCAGCAAAACATGATCAGCTCAAAGTGTCCGAATCATTTCTGGGCCCAGATTGTTATAAATGTCACTGGTAGAGTCTCTGTATGAAGAGTTTCTGGGTGTAATGTGTCACAGTTTACTGTATTCTGCTCTCCTCACTCACAGTAATGAACTATAGTGTCCTGATCACACTAGTGGAACATATCACACATTATATCTGGTGTCTGAGTAATGTCAGGTTTGACTGCTGATTACTTTGGTCTTTCCCTCAGGTTCTTGTAACGGGTTCGGTCACTCGTCGAGCGGGCCGGGCCACATCATTCCTGCATGATAAAGGTGTGTAACACACCTGGAGAAACCGCATCACCTTTGCTCTGTTCGTCACACTCGGGAAATGAGTCAGTCTGAGGCTATTTATAGTGTTGATCACAGCAGTGTGTGTGTGTGTGTGTGTGTGTGTGTGTGTGTGTGTGTGTGTGATCGGCACTTTAAAGGGAATATCAGCTGATGTGTCTGGCCTTGTACGTCAGAAATGTCATGTTTAAGCAATTTTGTTCCTTCCTTTTGTCCTTACTTCACTGTGAAACTATATGATCAATAAGTTATGACAACGTGTGTTTTTGCATTGGTTTAACGCATCAAAATAAGTTAGGCAATTGTCAACTTTGTTTTATAGGTTATACAAGATTCAACTCATTTTTTTAAGTCACTTTAATGTAATTTAAGTTGAAATGACTCAAATATCCATGTTGATTGTACTTAAAAATGTAAGGGTTTGTTTACAGTCTAGAAGAGAAACGACAACGCTGAACATTATTTGAAGAGACTTTCATTCTGAGACATAATTAAATTATAATTTAAGAAATGTTTTTCTTGGTTATGTGAACATTAAGCGAATGTTACATTGTATCACTCTTCAAACATTATGGAATGTTACTTTCTGAAACAAGTAACATTTAAAAAACACCCAACTAAAATGATTCAGAAATGTGTCTGAGTAATGTCAGGTTTGACTGCTGATTACTTTGGTCTTTCCCTCAGGTTCTTGTAACGGGTTCGGTCACTCGTCGAGCGGGCCGGGCCACATCATTCCTGCATGATAAAGGTGTGTAACACACCTGGAGAAACCGCATCACCTTTGCTCTGTTCGTCACACTCGGGAAATGAGTCAGTCTGAGGCTATTTATAGTGTTGATCACAGCAGTGTGTGTGTGTGTGTGTGTGTGTGTGTGTGTGTGTGTGTGTGTGTGTGTGTGTGTGATCGGCACTTTAAAGGGAATATCAGCTGATGTGTCTGGCCTTGTACGTCAGAAATGTCATGTTTAAGCAATTTTGTTCCTTCCTTTTGTCCTTACTTCACTGTGAAACTATATGATCAATAAGTTATGACAACGTGTGTTTTTGCATTGGTTTAACGCATCAAAATAAGTTAGGCAATTGTCAACTTTGTTTTATAGGTTATACAAGATTCAACTCATTTTTTTAAGTCACTTTAATGTAATTTAAGTTGAAATGACTCAAATATCCATGTTGATTGTACTTAAAAATGTAAGGGTTTGTTTACAGTCTAGAAGAGAAACGACAACGCTGAACATTATTTGAAGAGACTTTCATTCTGAGACATAATTAAATTATAATTTAAGAAATGTTTTTCTTGGTTATGTGAACATTAAGCGAATGTTACATTGTATCACTCTTCAAACATTATGGAATGTTACTTTCTGAAACAAGTAACATTTAAAAAACACCCAACTAAAATGATTCAGAAATGTTCCAAAAACAATGTATAAATAATGTTTTTGTTCTAACGTTTAGAGAACATTATTGAAGACCAGTTAACGTTACTGGAAGAGAGTTTGTTCATAACTTAGCCGGATCGTTCCCTGTTATCTGGGATGTTGTGATCAAAGCATGAAAGTCTTTTTCAAGGAACGTTAATCACAGATCTTGTTTTACCAGGAAATTCCTGAGTGAATTAAACTGATGTCATGAACAGCATTATGAAGACAGATTTCCTTCAGGATATGGACACAAATATCTCAGGCCAACATGTTTATACGAGCACAGCATAACTCTATAATATCTCAAACACATCCAGACGTATTCTAGCTGAACTCTTTCGAAACGCAGTGATAAACATGAGTTTGTGATAAACCTCTGAGTTTCTGGCCGTGACTCACGCAGTTGCGACACTCGCTTCAACAGCTGGGCGTGTGCAGACTCACACTGAGACACCTTTAAAGGCACAGGACACACTAGAGCCACAGTTCTCTCAGTTTACTTGGAATAAATGAATTCCTTTCACTTTTAATTCTGAAGAACAAATAAATAAAAGGAAATGAATTGTGGTTTATGATGTCAAGCCAAAAAATGGTTGCAGTTAATGCAACAGAAAAAAACAAACAAAAAAAAACTGGAAGTTTCATAAAGTGACGATCAGATCTCATATCATAACTTAACTGAGTTATTATCACTGCATGGAGAAACACAGCCAGTGAACTCACTGTAACTGATTGCAACATTTACACTCTTATTTTCCTGTTAACTGATGTGAGGCTGCTTTGACACAGTTTGTGTTACTGCTGTGACACATAAGAAGAAGAAAAATCATGTTTTGGTCAATTATAACATAATTTTGACTTTTAAACTCATCATTTTGACGTTTAATGTCATAATTTCGACTTTTCATCTAATTTCTGTATCATAATTATAGCTTTTTGTCCAAATTTGGACTTGCCATGTCATAATTATAATTTAGTATGTCACCATTTCTTTCTATGTCATAATTGTTTTTATTAATTTCATAATCTTTTTATTGAACAATTTCGACTGTTTAACCTCATAATTAAGTATGGATGTCACAATTCGGACTTTTTATATCATAATTATGACTTCAAATCATAATTTCTATTATATGGACATGGACTTAAGAGTTTGTCAAAATTTTTACTTTCCTATATGATTTAGTCAGTATGTCCAAATTTCGACTTGTCATAATTATAATTTAGTACGTTGTAATTTCTTTCTATGTCATATTACAACTTTTTATTGAATAATTTCGACTTTTTAACCTCATAATTAAGTACGTATGTCATAATTCGGACTTTTCATGTCATAATTTCGATTATATGGACATAATGGACTTGATTTTTTACATTCATCTCATATAATTTAGTATGTCATAATTTCAAATTGCGTAAAGCATTTTTTTTTTATATGGCAGAAATGGAAATTCCATTCTGTGTAAATAAGTACCGTGACTGGACATCAACAACAGTCATTGTTTGCGTGACTGTGCCTTTAAGAAACGCTCGGCTGGTGACGTCAGCTCATGACGCGCTACGCACGGTGGGCAGGAAGAGTGCGCGCGGCGCGTGTGTGTGTGAGTGTGTAAGAGAGCTGTGGAGAGAGAGGGAGGGAGAGAGAGAGAGAGAGAGAGAGAGGGGCGCATTGATCTCTCGCGGAGACACGGAACAAGCTCCAGCACGATGCGCTTCTGATGCGGAATCGAGCTCATTCTCACCGCAGAACACGCTTCGAGCAGGAGCACACGCGGCCGCGCGCCCGAACCCGGAGTTTGGACCGGATTCATGCGGATTGAGCCCAAAGCGGGTGCACGCGGCGCGTTTCAGACCAGAGAGATAGAGCGCGCGCACGCACGCGCGACCGAGAGACCGTGCCCGTGCCCGTGCTGAAGGAGCCATGAGAGAATACAAAGTGGTCGTGTTGGGCTCCGGTGGCGTGGGAAAATCCGCGCTAACCGTGCAGTTCGTCACCGGATCCTTCATCGAGAAGTACGACCCGACGATAGAGGACTTTTACCGCAAGGAGATCGAGGTGGACTCGTCGCCGTCGGTTCTGGAGATCCTGGACACCGCCGGTACCGAGCAGTTCGCCTCAATGCGAGACCTGTACATCAAGAACGGCCAGGGCTTCATCCTCGTTTACAGTCTGGTGAACCAGCAGAGCTTCCAGGACATCAAGCCCATGCGGGACCAGATCATCCGGGTCAAGCGCTACGAGCGGGTTCCGATGATCCTGGTGGGGAATAAGGTGGACCTGGAGGGCGAGCGGGAGGTCTCCTCCGGGGAAGGCAAAGCCCTGGCGGACGAGTGGAACTGCCCGTTCATGGAGACCTCGGCTAAAAACAAGGGTTCTGTGGACGAGCTGTTCGCGGAGATCGTGCGGCAGATGAACTACGCGTCGACGCCCGGCGGAGGCGATCAGTGCTGCTCCTGTGTGATCCTCTAAACACGGGCGCCGTTGCTCGGTGCTTGTTCTCGTCTGTTGCCATGGTGAGTGAGAGAGCCTCGCGGCAGTAACGGCCAGAACCAACTGACGAACCAGCGAGCGCGCGAAGTTCGAAGCTCGAGGACAAACGTCACAAACATTCAGTGTGGAACGCCGAGTCCGCCACACACAAACACTGTCACGCGTGTGAGAGCACAGCTCGAGATGCGGACTTTAAAAGTCGTAAAATTCTAAATTGTTGAATTCATTGACACAAAGAGACATAATGTCATAATTTTCTCTCATAATTTCGTCTTGATATGCCAAGTTCTGCGTTTTGTGTCATCGTTATTACTTAAGTGTCTCATAATAATGACTTTCATTTTCAATTATATGACTTAGTATGTAAAGTATGAGAAGTCAAAATTACAACTTGGCATGTCAGTTTTGATTTTGAACATCATTTTGATAGGCCTTGTTGTCTCTTAGTGTCTCATAATTATGACTTAGTATTTCAATTTTGACTTTCGATTTCAATTACATGATTCAGTATGTCATAAGTATGAGACGTCAAAACTACGACTTGGTATGTCATAATTTCGATTTAGTATGTCAATTTCAACATTTTATCTTATCATTTTTGCTTTCGATCTCAGATGCGACTTTTTATCTCCTAATTTCGTCTTATGTCATAATTAAGATTTACCAAAGTATGATTTTTTCTTCTTGTGTGGTGGAAATGACGTCCGTGTAGTTACGGAGACACTTCAGGCAAAAGGGAAGATTCTGTCATGATTCGCTCACACTATGACTGATCGAGCGACAGACTCACCTTTATAAAGTCAGTCATATGGTTTTTGATAAACGCGTACGATGACAGAGTTGTCAGTTGTGTGTGAACTGTCCCTAACATGTCTTGCACACGACACAAGAATATTAACCCAGTGTTTACATGACAGAATACTTGAATGTTCTGAGATTATATATATGAATATAGACAAACCAACACATTCGGCACTTGAGGGGTTTGTGTGTGTGTGTGTGTGTGTGTGTGTGTGTGTGTGTGGTTGTCGTCTGCAACACAGACCAGTGCTAGTAATTGTTTTTATTGTATTTTGTTCTGGAGGTGTTGCAGGATTTCTGTTCTGTTGAGCTACGTGTCTCCTCACGAGGAGGAGGAAGAGGAGGAAGAGGAGCCTTGGAATAGTGGATCACTCTTCAGGAATTCTGCGAAGATGTCATTGATGTCAACACAAGTGTCTTGCACTCTCAACTGGAACTTAAACCCCAAAAACGTGGACCTCTGAGACACACGGGAGGATCGGCTCTGTTTGGAAACCCTTGTTGTGAATCTTCTAAAGTATTGAAACCACTTCCTCCTCCTGAGCGCTGCACGAGGACTTATTTACTGTTCTGACGCGAGGATCTGTACGTCATCGTCGCGGCGAGTGCCTTCCAAAAAGCTGAGTTTTGTGCCAACCTGCGAGGAGACTCGGTGCGAGGACATCCACACACACACACACACACACACACTTACGCTTGCCGATGGTTTCTGGGGCCGGACGACGCTTTAAAGGAACGTTGTTTTGTTTTGGCCTTTGAGTAAACACCTTCTTGGCTTTCCTCCTCATATAATACGACACAGGTACCGAAGCCCTCAGACTCAACGCCACAAACCACTGTCTCCAGTTTTGAATCAGATCTGTTTTGTTTTTAACAAATGTGATGTACCATTGAAATTCTAATCTGATTGTACGTTTAATTTCAGACTAGCGTTTTAACCGCTGTCTGATTGTTTTAAAGAGACTTTTAATACATGCATTTTTAAAAAACCTCCTCATGCACAGTGTGTTGTTTGCCCTCCTCTCAGTTCGTGGTGAGAATGAATGAATGCAAACCTCATAACCGTAATTATGCATCGTTTGATTGACAGGTCCGATCCCTAGGGACGGACTGTGATGATCCTGTAAACGCGTACGGTGTTCGGATGGGTCTGGGAATGAAGGTTTCGGATGGAGTTGCAGTGCTGGGTCATGTGACTCGAGGGTCATGTGACCGGAGGGCCTGACAGACACACTCCTCTTGTAAAACACATGCCGTGGATGTTTGGTCACGGTTCAGAAATAGCATGTTGAACATCACATAATTATACGTGTGTGAAGCTTCGCTGTGCTTCAGTCCTGCGTCCCGCACGGGTTCACACACTCCTCTGAGCCTCGGGCGCCCTGGCCTCGCTGCGGCTCGATGTGTGCTTTCAGAAACACTGGTGACGCTTTACAGTACGGTTCAATACTTAATGCATTTTGTTAGAGCATTTATTAATCTGTGTTAATGTTAGCTCATGTAATACAGCTGTTCATGTTAGTTCACAGTGCAATAATAATGTTACAAATACAACCTTTGATTTTAATAACGTATTAGTTCATATTGAAATTAATATTAACTTCAGATTAATAAATGCTGTAGATGTATTGGTCATTCTTAGTTCATGTTAATTAATGAACCTTATTGTAAAGTGTTTCCGAATCATTGTGTTGGTCAGTTCACGCTAACTTTGATGCTGTCGTCCTTCTCTCGCCCTCGTCTCCTCCTGAAAGAGGTCATTAGAGGTCACAGTTTTGGACCCCATTGACTTCCATCTCTCGGACCAGAGACCGCCACAGGCTGGGTGTGATGAGGGCGAGTGTGTGTGTGTGTGTGTGTGTGTGTCTGCATGAGCGATGCTGACACGTCTAAAGCAGAGGAAGTTCAGAACGAACACTTTCCTCCTCGTTCTCTCTCTCCAGCGCCTCTCGGCGGGTCGAGTTTCACTTCCCGACTGCGTGTCAGTGTGTGTGTGTGTGTGTGTGATGTTGAAGTGTTTGAGTAACGCATCAGCTGATCTGTGGTCAGTTTGCTCCGTCACAGGTCTTCTGGTGTCAGAGTCATGTGATCTGAGATGTGCTTCTCTGTTTAAAGGGCTGCAGTGTGTGTGTGTGTGTGTGTGTGTGTGTGTGTGTGTTGCAGGAAGCTGCTTCTGAATGACAGTGACTGGCCAAGCCTGTAAAACCAGCACAAACATGCACATATTTCCAGTCTGATTGCCTGTGGATCTGTGGAGCTTTTGTCGTGTTGTTGAGCGTGTGTGTGTGTGTGTGTGTGTGTGTTGCAGGAAGCGTTGCAGCACAGCTTGAGAGTGTGTGTGGGTGTTGTTTCTGTGTGCATGTCTCTTTCCCGCAGCGCTGTCGTCATCGGCTCTGATTTTCAGGGTTTAGTTCAGCATCTTCTGTTCATCGGTCAGACTGACTCATGTCCTCTGCTCCACATGAGACACTCGTACAGCTTTTATTTGGTAACACTTTATTCTACAGTGTCCTTGTTACATATGTTACATGTACTTACCATAGTAATAACAGTAAATCATGCATAATTACATGCATCTAACCCTCAGCCTACCCTAACCCTATAGTAAGTACATGTAGTTGCTTAATATTACTCAGCACTTAAATATATAATAACACTGTAACAATGACACCTTAAAATAAAGTGTAACCCTTTACTTTAATGTGAGCTTGTCACAGTTTTACATTTAAAGGAATAGTTCACTTCAAAATGAAGTTTCTGTCATCATTTACTGTCCCTCGAGGTGTTTCAACCCACAGTTGAAGCGGTTTCGCAGTCGTTGGACCCCATTGACTGCCACAGGTTTGTTTGTTTTTCTACTATGGAAGTCAATGGGGTCCAACGACTGTTCGGTCACTAACATTCTTCAAAATATCTTCTTTTGTGTTCAGCAGAAGAAAGAAACTCATACGGGTTTGAAGAACCTGAGGGAGAGTAAATGATGGAGTTTTCATTTTGAAGTGAACTATTCCTTTAAGAACTAAGTGATATTAACTGAACTACATGTACTTGCAGGGTTTGGTTTAGAGTTAGTTGCAATGCCATTATGGATAGTTTACTGTGTTTACTATAGTACGCATATGTAATGTGTAACAAGGAAATGAACAATGAAATGTAAACAATTGTAAAGTTCGAAAGCATATTTTGAGAGAATGATGGCCAATACATGTTTGTTTCTCGACATGAATAATGCCTTGGTTGCTGTGCTAAATTAAACAAACAAACAGTTATGAGTCTTAGGACAGAAGCGGCATCTCTGCCACATGACACATTTCCTTTTACATCAGTTATCGAAACCTGTTTATAACTGTTGCACTTCAGTTTGGGTTTCATCCAGACATGAAGGCAAACCGTGTTTGAATAATTAATAGCAGAGGTTTGTGTGCGTGTGCGTGTGTTTATCTGAGTCTCGCGAGACTTCGCTCGTGCCTGCAGGCTCAGATCTGGGAAAACCCTGGGATTCCAGTCATTGTTCTCATTCCTGCTGCCGATCCGTCCGGGCTTGTCCACTGCAGTAAAGCTCTTTCATACGAAGGCCTGTCCAAACACACACGCGCACACACACACACACACACACACACACACACTGCCTTCCTCTCGTTTCCTATGTGTGCTTTAACCTTCCCGCTGTGAAGCCTGGGAGTTTTGTTCTGCTCGATGTTTATTGAACATGTCAACAGCTGCAGGCTTGGAAATGAGGATAGGATTCATGTGTGAATCGGAGAGAAGCTGAAGTGAAACACCAGACAAAAGCGCCCGCGAGTGAAGCGAGTTCGGTGTGTTTCTGTCTCACAGGGTGTGGCTCCTCTCTGGAGTTCAGATGGACAATCTTCTGCTTCACACACACACACACACACACACACACACACACACACACACACACGCGCCACTCCCGCAGAATAACTTCCAGCTGTTCTTCTCTGGGTCGTCAGGTGTTTATGAAGGCGCTCGAGTCCCGAAGAAACACAGTTTTATATAAAGATTGTGGCATAAAATAGGCTACAGAAAATATATTGGTCGCACTGTTAACATTCAATAACATGAACTGACAATGAAAAATACTTCTAAAGCATTTATTAATCTTACTTAATGTCAGCATTTACTTATACATAGTTACAATCAATAGTTGTTAATATTATTTAATGGACCTGAGCTATATGAACATTATCTGTCAATAAAGATGAGCAATATGTATTGCTCATCATTAGTGTGTGTCATTTAATGCATTAATCAACATTAACTACCACCTTATTGTGAAGTGTTCCCAAAATATTTTATAATAGTTATTAAATATTTAATATTTGATCATGTATTTATTAACATTTAATATAGTCCTTGGTTGATAGTTCACTAATGCACTGACCATGTGAACTTTTATTATGGGTTTCCTTTGATGCACGACATTATTTGGGAAACTTTTGAAAACTATTCTGAATGTTATTTTGGTTTGACTTCAAATCTTAAGTTGTTATGCTGATAATATTTGTAGAAATGGAGTAATTTTCAGCCGTCTCACATTGTTGGAATTTGCAACTCTTTTCAGTCAGGTTTACATTAGTTAACTACGTGAACTAACAATGAAAAAGAAGCATTAATGTTAATTTCAACATTTGTTAAAAGGCTACATTATTAAAATCAAAAGATGAATCTGGTCATGTAATTTAATAATGGACCTGAGCTGACATGAACACAATCAGCAGTTGCGTTCATATCAAGGTTAACAACGAGTGCGGTAACAGATGTATCATTAATTAATGCATTAACCAATGAGTCTGTATTGTATTTTTGTGATTCTTTAAGATATAGAAGAGGCCATTTCAGTGTGTCATGAAGATATTCAGGAGTTTTTGCAAGAGATAGCATTGCTGGCATTTCTCTTGTCAGTCATTGTTTGCAGACAAAGGCCCCTGGGCTCTGACTGGGCCAGAGGTCATGTGACATGGCGATCGGAGGTCATGTGACACGGTGGCCAGAGGTCATGTGATGCCAGAGAACTCGACAGACCCAGTCTGACATGTGGTGACATGCCCTGAATCCACACACACATGTCTGAACCCACCATGACTCCACACTCATGCATTTGCTCATTTAATGTGCTTTCAGCTGGAATAAAAAAATAATTAGTTGAACACATTTGTAACAAACGTTTGTGTGAGGAAGTTCCACAGCTTCCACTCGAGCCTCGATGAGGGAGGGTCATTAGAGTGCTCATCAGTGCTGTGGTTATGATTGACAGCTGCTTGTTTGTTTTTAGTCACGGATCTTTTGCTGAGCAGGTTTCTGTGAATAAGGAAGTATTTCAGTAATGCAAGTCCTCGTTTCTGTTCATCCGCAGGAAAGGTGAAAGATTACAGACGCTTCTCTCTTTCCTGTTGCGTTTCTTCACTTTCTCTACTTCTCCAGAAACTGGTGTTTATGCAACCGTTCTTTTGTAAAGCGCTGTCGAAAGTTCACATCCAGAACTTTACAGTCTCTCTGGTTTTCTTTGAGTGTGCGTGTGTGAGTGGTTTCTGTGAGGTCCTGTAGCAGTGATCGGGGACTTCATCATTGTGTGAGTGGTTTCTGTGAGGTCCTGTAGGCAGTGATCGGGGTCTTCATCATTGTGTGAGTGGTTTCTGTGAGGTCCTGTAGCAGTGATCGGGGTCTTCATCATTGTGTGAGTGGTTTCTGTGAGGTCCTGTAGCAGTTATCGGGGTCTTCATCATTGTGTGAGTGGTTTCTGTGAGGTCCTGTAGCAGTGATCGGGGTCTTCATCATTGTGTGAGTGGTTTCTGTGAGGTCCTGTAGCAGTGATCGGGGTCTTCTCCTTGTGAGTGGTTTCTGTGAGGTCCTGTAGCAGTGATCGGGGTCTTCATCATTGTGTGAGTGGTTTCTGTGAGGTCCTGTAGCAGTGATCGGGGTCTTCATCATTGTGTGAGTGGTTTCTGTGAGGTCCTGTAGCAGTTATCGGGGGTCTTCTCCTTGTGTGAGTGGTTTCTGTGAGGTCCTGTAGCAGTTATCGGGGTCTTCATCATTGTGTGAGTGGTTTCTGTGAGGTCCTGTAGCAGTGATCGGGGTCTTCTCCTTGTGTGAGTGGTTTCTGTGAGGTCCTGTAGCAGTGATCGGGGTCTTCATCATTGTGTGAGTGGTTTCTGTGAGGTCCTGTAGAAGTGATCGGGGTCTTCATCATTGTGTGAGTGGTTTCTGTGAGGTCCTGTAGTAGTGATCGGGGGTCTTCATCATTGTGTGAGTGGTTTCTGTGAGGTCCTGTAGCAGTTATCGGGGACTTCATCATTGTGTGAGTGGTTTCTGTGAGGTCCTGTAGGCAGTTATCGGGGTCTTCATCATTGTGTGAGTGGTTTCTGTGAGGTCCTGTAGCAGTTATCGGGGACTTCATCATTGTGTGAGTGGTTTCTGTGAGGTCCTGTAGCAGTTATCGGGGACTTCATCATTGTGTGAGTGGTTTCTGTGAGGTCCTGTAGCAGTTATCGGGGTCTTCATCATTGTGTGAGTGGTTTCTGTGAGGTCCTGTAGCAGTTATCGGGGACTTCATCATTGTGTGAGTGGTTTCTGTGAGGTCCTGTAGCAGTTATCGGGGACTTCATCATTGTGTGAGTGGTTTCTGTGAGGTCCTGTAGGCAGTGATCGGGGGGCTTCATCATTGTGTGAGTGGTTTCTGTGAGATCCTGTAGCAGTGATCGGGGTCTTCATCATTGTGTGAGTGGTTTCTGTGAGGTCCTGTAGCAGTGATCGGGGGTCTTCTCCTTGTGTGAGTGGTTTCTGTGAGGTCCTGTAGTAGTGATCGGGGGTCTTCATCATTGTGTGAGTGGTTTCTGTGAGGTCCTGTAGCAGTTATCGGGGACTTCATTATTGTGTGAGTGGTTTCTGTGAGGTCCTGTAGCAGTTACCGGGGTCTTCATCATTGTGTGAGTGGTTTCTGTGAGGTCCTGTAGCAGTTACCGGGGTCTTCATCATTGTGTGAGTGGTTTCTGTGAGGTCCTGTAGTAGTGATCGGGGTCTTCTCCTTGTGTGAGTGGTTTCTGTGAGGTCCTGTAGCAGTTATCGGGGACTTCATCATTGTGTGAGTGGTTTCTGTGAGGTCCTGTAGCAGTGATCGGTGTCTTCATCATTGTGTGAGTGGTTTCTGTGAGGTCCTGTAGCAGTTACCGAGGTCTTCATCATTGTGTGAGTGGTTTCTGTGAGGTCCTGTAGCAGTGATCGGGGTCTTCTCCTTGTGTGAGTGGTTTCTGTGAGGTCCTGTAGCAGTGATCGGGGTCTTCTCCTTGTGTGAGTGGTTTCTGTGAGGTCCTGTAGCAGTGATCGGGGTCTTCTCCTTGTGTGAGTGGTTTCTGTGAGGTCCTGTAGCAGTTATCGGGGACTTCATCATTGTGTGAGTGGTTTCTGTGAGGTCCTGTAGCAGTGATCGGGGTCTTCATCATTGTGTGAGTGGTTTCTGTGAGGTCCTGTAGCAGTTATCGGGGTCTTCATCATTGTGTGAGTGGTTTCTGTGAGGTCCTGTAGTAGTGATCGGGGTCTTCATCATTGTGTAAGTGGTTTCTGTGAGGTCCTGTAGTAGTGATCGGGGTCTTCATCATTGTGTGAGTGGTTTCTGTGAGGTCCTGTAGGCAGTGATCGGGGTCTTCATCATTGTGTGAGTGGTTTCTGTGAGGTCCTGTAGCAGTGATCGGGGTCTTCATCATTGTGTGAGTGGTTTCTGTGAGGTCCTGTAGGCAGTGATCGGGGTCTTCATCATTGTGTGAGTGGTTTCTGTGAGGTCCTGTAGCAGTGATCGGGGTCTTCTCCTTGTGTGAGTGGTTTCTGTGAGGTCCTGTAGCAGTTACCGGGGTCTTCATCATTGTGTGAGTGGTTTCTGTGAGGTCCTGTAGCAGTGATCGGTGTCTTCATCATTGTGTGAGTGGTTTCTGTGAGGTCCTGTAGCAGTGATTGGGGTCTTCATCATTGTGTGAGTGGTTTCTGTGAGGTCCTGTAGCAGTGATCGGTGTCTTCATCATTGTGTGAGTGGTTTCTGTGAGGTCCTGTAGCAGTGATTGGGGTCTTCATCATTGTGTGAGTGGTTTCTGTGAGGTCCTGTAGCAGTTACCGGGGACTTCACCATTGTGTGAGTGGTTTCTGTGAGGTCCTGTAGCAGTTACCGGGGACTTCACCATTGTGTGAGTGGTTTCTGTGAGGTCCTGTAGGCAGTGATCGGGGTCTTCTCATTGTGTGAGTGGTTTCTGTGAGGTCCTGTAGCAGTGATCGGGGTCTTCATCATTGTGTGAGTGGTTTCTGTGAGGTCCTGTAGCAGTGATCGGTGTCTTCATCATTGTGTGAGTGGTTTCTGTGAGGTCCTGTAGTAGTGATCGGGGTCTTCATCATTGTGTGAGTGGTTTCTGTGAGGTCCTGTAGCAGTGATCGGGGTCTTCTCCTTGTGTGAGTGGTTTCTGTGAGGTCCTGTAGGCAGTGATCGGGGTCTTCATCATTGTGTGAGTGGTTTCTGTGAGGTCCTGTAGGCAGTGATCGGGGTCTTCATCATTGTGTGAGTGGTTTCTGTGAGGTCCTGTAGCAGTGATCGGGGTCTTCTCCTTGTGTGAGTGGTTTCTGTGAGGTCCTGTAGCAGTTACCGGGGTCTTCATCATTGTGTGAGTGATTTCTGTGAGGTCCTGTAGCAGTGATCGGTGTCTTCATCATTGTGTGAGTGGTTTCTGTGAGGTCCTGTAGCAGTGATTGGGGTCTTCATCATTGTGTGAGTGGTTTCTGTGAGGTCCTGTAGGCAGTGATCGGGGTCTTCATCATTGTGTGAGTGGTTTCTGTGAGGTCCTGTAGCAGTTATCGGGGTCTTCTCCTTGTGTGAGTGCTTTCTGTGAGGTCCTGTAGCAGTGATCGGGGTCTTCATCATTGTGTGAGTGGTTTCTGTGAGGTCCTGTAGCAGTTATCGGGGTCTTCATCATTGTGTGAGTGGTTTCTGTGAGGTCCTGTAGCAGTTATCGGGGACTTCATCATTGTGTGAGTGGTTTCTGTGAGGTCCTGTAGCAGTTATCGGGGACTTCATCATTGTGTGAGTGGTTTTTGTGAGGTCCTGTAGCAGTTATCGGGGACTTCATCATTGTGTGAGTGGTTTCTGTGAGGTCGTGTAGCAGTGATCGGGGGCTTCATCATTGTGTGAGTGGTTTCTGTGAGGTCCTGTAGCAGTTATCGGGGACTTCATCATTGTGTGAGTGGTTTCTGTGAGGTCCTGTAGCAGTGATCGGGGTCTTCATCATTGTGTGAGTGGTTTCTGTGAGGTCCTGTAGCAGTTATCGGGGTCTTCATCATTGTGTGAGTGGTTTCTGTGAGGTCCTGTAGCAGTGATCGGGGTCTTCATCATTGTGTGAGTGGTTTCTGTGAGGTCCTGTAGCAGTGATCGGGGTCTTCATCATTGTGTGAGTGGTTTCTGTGAGGTCCTGTAGCAGTTATCGGGGTCTTCTCCTTGTGTGAGTGGTTTCTGTGAGGTCCTGTAGCAGTGATCGGGGTCTTCATCATTGTGTGAGTGGTTTCTGTGAGGTCCTGTAGCAGTTATCGGAGTCTTCTCCTTGTGTGAGTGGTTTCTGTGAGGTCCTGTAGCAGTTATCGGGGTCTTCTCCTTGTGTGAGTGGTTTCTGTGAGGTCCTGTAGCAGTTATCGGGGTCTTCCCCTTGTGTGAGTGGTTTCTGTGAGGTCCTGTAGCAGTTATCGGGGTCTTCTCCTTGTGTGAGTGGTTTCTGTGAGGTCCTGTAGGCAGTGATCGGGGTCTTCATCATTGTGTGAGTGGTTTCTGTGAGGTCCTGTAGCAGTGATCGGGGTCTTCATTGTGTGAGTGGTTTCTGTGAGGTCCTGTAGCAGTTATCGGGGTCTTCTCCTTGTGTGAGTGGTTTCTGTGAGGTCCTGTAGCAGTTATTGGGGTCTTCTCCTTGTGTGAGTGGTTTCTGTGAGGTCCTGTAGGCAGTTATCGGGGTCTTCTCCTTGTGTGAGTGGTTTCTGTGAGGTCCTGTAGCAGTTATCGGGGTCTTCATCATTGTGTGAGTGGTTTCTGTGAGGTCCTGTAGCAGTTATCGGGGTCTTCATCATTGTGTGAGTGGTTTCTGTGAGGTCCTGTAGCAGTTATCGGGGTCTTCATCATTGTGTGAGTGGTTTCTGTGAGGTCCTGTAGGCAGTGATCGGGGTCTTCATCATTGTGTGAGTGGTTTCTGTGAGGTCCTGTAGCAGTTATCGGGGTCTTCATCATTGTGTGAGTGGTTTCTGTGAGGTCCTGTAGCAGTTATCGGGGTCTTCTCCTTGTGTGAGTGGTTTCTGTGAGGTCCTGTAGCAGTGATCGGGGTCTTCATCATTGTGTGAGTGGTTTCTGTGAGGTCCTGTAGCAGTTATCGGGGTCTTCTCCTTGTGTGAGTGGTTTCTGTGAGGTCCTGTAGGCAGTGATCGGGGTCTTCATCATTGTGTTAGTGGTTTCTGTGAGGTCCTGTACCAGTGATCGGGGTCTTCATCATTGTGTGAGTGGTTTCTGTGAGGTCCTGTAGCAGTTATCGGGGTCTTCTCCTTGTGTGAGTGGTTTCTGTGAGGTCCTGTAGGCAGTGATCGGTGTCTTCATCATTGTGTGTGTGGTTTCTGTGAGGTCCTGTAGGCAGTGATCGGGGTCTTCATCATTGTGTGAGTGGTTTCTGTGAGGTCCTGTAGGCAGTGATTGGGGTCTTCATCATTGTGTGAGTGGTTTCTGTGGTCCTGTAGCAGTGATCGGGGTCTTCATCATTGTGTGAGTGGTTTCTGTGAGGTCCTGTAGCAGTGATCGGGGTCTTCATCATTGTGTGAGTGGTTTCTTTGAGGTCCTGTAGCAGTGATCGGGGTCTTCATCATTGTGTGAGTGGTTTCTGTGAGGTCCTGTAGGCAGTGATTGGGGTCTTCATCATTGTGTGAGTGGTTTCTGTGAGGTCCTGTAGCAGTGATCGGGGTCTTCATCATTGTGTGAGTGGTTTCTGTGAGGTCCTGTAGCAGTGATCGGGGTCTTCATCATTGTGTGAGTGGTTTCTTTGAGGTCCTGTAGCAGTGATCGGGGTCTTCATCATTGTGTGAGTGGTTTCTGTGAGGTCCTGTAGGCAGTGATCGGGGTCTTCATCATTGTGTGAGTGGTTTCTGTGAGGTCCTGTAGGCAGTGATTGGGGTCTTCATCATTGTGTGAGTGGTTTCTGTGAGGTCCTGTAGGCAGTGATCGGGGTCTTCATCATTGTGTGAGTGGTTTCTGTGAGGTCCTGTAGGCAGTGATCGGGGTCTTCATCATTGTGTGAGTGGTTTCTGTGAGGTCCTGTAGCAGTGATCGGGGTCTTCATCATTGTGTGAGTGGTTTCTTTGAGGTCCTGTAGCAGTGATCGGGGATCTTCATCATTGTGTGAGTGGTTTCTGTGAGGTCCTGTAGCAGTGATCGGGGGTCTTCATCATTGTGTGAGTGGTTTCTGTGAGGTCCTGTAGCAGTGATCGGGGTCTTCATCATTTTGTGAGTGGTTTCTGTGAGGTCCTGTAGCAGTGATCGGGGTCTTCATCATTGTGTGAGTGGTTTCTGTGAGGTCCTGTAGCAGTGATCGGGGTCTTCATCATTGTGTGAGTGGTTTCTGTGAGGTCCTGTAGGCAGTGATTGGGGTCTTCATCTAGCTGAGTCATTATTCACTGTGTGTTTCTGTTCTTCACACATAGGAATGAGGTTAAACTCAGTGTGAAGAGAGAAACCGTGGCTGACGCTTTATTAAGCCCTGTTTCTTCATAAAGAGGAACCTTTAACTCTCGAGAACTGTTGAGATTCTCTTTGCAGTCTTTGTTTAAAGGCCTCGAGACCACGAGGATGCAGAATGAATCTCCCTTCTATGATTCTCCTTTTATGTTCCTCTGAACATACTAAATCAAGAACAGTGTGCTGATGTTGTATGGGAGAAACAGGCGTACACATGTCAGAAATGGCATATAATAACAGTGTTTGCTGTCAGTTCGATCTCCAGCAGAAACACTCCATGACCTCATCGTATGATTCTGCTCAAACAATCATAGAATGCACTGCATATTTTATTCCTGTGGTCTCTGGGACCCTGAAAGTAATTCTGGATCTTAAAGGTTTTTCAAGGAACTATTGATGCCAATAAAACGCCTTTACTCGTAAGAGTGTGTCATAACCAGTGCGGATCTAAACCAGCATAAGTAGAATATTTGTGTGAAAAGGAGATGGCATGTCAATAGGGGTTATGCGCAACATACTTCCGGGTTCTACAAAACAGATGTAACTACTTCCGGTCGTCAGCTACTGAGGTAAACACAGCGTAGGAATGCCGACCTTTTATAGCCGGTGTTTACAGGAGCTACCCATTCTATCCATTTCAGATGTACATCGTATTGCCAAACGGACTTCCAGAGCCCCGAGTACTCCGTTAGATAATGGTTTTAAGTTTTTACGCCTCCTCATTTATTCATGATTATGAAGGAATGTAAGTTGTATATGAAGCTTTTGCTAATGGCACCCGATGTAGAGTTAGCTAACTATCAGTAAGTTAGTTTAGACTTGTATGCTATCATAGTAGTTTAATCTTTTATATTTGCTTGAAGACGATTAAAACAATCAAATGAAGACTGCATTTTATTTTTTTTATAAAAAAAACTTTTTCTGATACTTAAGCATTCGTGATATTTTAATTAAAACAGAAATAAGAATTGTATTCCAAAAAAAGCGCAAAATAAGTTACCTCAGAGATCATCTACCGCTGGAGATGCGTACGGTAATGCAAACCGGAAATGTTTATACCTGTTTTCCAGTTCGAACGTTGGGCGTTCCGCATAACCCCTATTGATGCGCCAGCAGCTAAATAAGTGGATGGTCAAAGGCAACAGGTAGGATTTAAAGTGTGACGTCCACGCATGTAGGCTAGGAGATTCCCGGTGGGCCGACGTGCTTTTTGGGCCGATACATCTAATAGGCTATTTTTTTTGTCTTTGTCTTAACGGCCCACAAAACTCGTACATCGACGGCACATTCGTTTTGTTTTGTTTTGCTTAATTGGTGGCGCTGGGTTAGTGCCGTTGTAATACATTGGTCAAATATTATTATTTTTGTTTTATATTTTTCATTAAACACGTATAGGCTAGCGCGGCCCATTGGTTATTTTCTTGATTGACACTGGGCTGTCCCAATCACATCTGTAATGTATAGAAATTAGTACAAAACTAATTATGAAAGTTTCCTTTATTTTTCAGTGCATTTGTTTTACAATATATGGCTATTACTATCATGGGACTAATATTATAACTATTATTATGTAGTAGTTTATGTAGACAGACACTGTAACTAAAAAAAGGTTTGAATTTTTCTTTGTTTAATTTGCACACTGAATATGGGCTGGAGCTTTTAATTTTGAACTCTCAAAGTGCACTAGATTGATGAATTCAACATTAAAAAGCACAACATTTTCTTACGGGGGAGCATGCCCCCGAACCCCCCTAGAGGGACAGAGGTCCACTCACCAGTGGATTCATCACTGTGAAGTATAGTTACATTTTTTTAATAAATGACAATTTGGCAAAATTGTTGCTACACACCCCTCTGACACTGGGTAGTTGCACCCCAGCACACACACTGTCCTCGTGTTTCTCGTGGATCGGGATCTGACAGCAAACCCTCAGCGGAGACTTTCTTGCAACATTGTGGAGAATTGCTCAAGCCTAAAGAGACAAAAGGCATGTTTATTGTGAGCGTAACTCTGATGAGTGAAGCTTGTGTTTCAGCGGCGACGGTTCCATGAAGAAACTTTAACATTCCCTGAATCTTTACACTGCACTAAAGCTTCTTTAGAGTAGGAAAAATATATTTTCATTATTAAAATCTTCTTCACACTAAGAAAAACAAAGGTGTGTGTGTGTGTGTGTAGCCTGAGTTCATGGCAGCTGAAGATCACTAACATATAAAGAGGATCAGAGTTATATTAACATCTGTTTATACACTGAATTATTAGCATTGAATTGACATTTATATGATGCACGTTTACACTGGGAAACAGTGAGTGTGTGTGTTGTGTGTTGCGTGTGTGTGTGTGTGAGTGTGTGTGTGTGTCTGTGATGGGTAGGTTTAGGGGTAAGGTTAGTTGTGTGTGTGTGTGTGTGTGTGTGTGTGTGTGTGTGTGTGTGTGTGTGTGTGTGTGTGTGTGTGTGTGTGTGTGTGTGTGTGTGTGTGTGTGTTGCGTGCGTGTGTGTGTGTGTGTGTGTGTGTGTGTGTGTGTTGTGTGATGGGTAGGTTTAGGGGTAGGGTTAGTGTGTGTGTGTGTGTGTCTGTGTGCGTGTGTGTGTGTGTGTGTGCGTGCGTGTGTGTGTGTGTGTGTGTGTCTGTGATGGGTAGGTTTAGGTTTAGGGGTAGGGTTAGTGTGTGTGTGTGTGTGTGATGGGTAGGTTTAGGGGTAGGGTTAGTGTGTGTGTGTGTGTGTGTGTGTGTGTGTGATGGGTAGGTTTTGGGGTAGGGTTATGGGCTGAAATATGTGCCACCAGAAACTGAATTTGAATCAATTATATTTGAATTTGAATTTCTAAACTTGAATAATTGCATTGAAAAACTGAATTTGAATCACATAATTTGAAATTGTATTGTTTAATTTGAATAATTGCATTGGAAAACTGAATCTGAATTGTATAATTTGAAATTGAATTTATTTGTTTGGAACTGAAGTCCAATATAATTTGATCCTCACTGAAAATTCAACTCTCTATATATCCTCACATTCAGTTCTCACAATTCAGATTCAGATCACCAAATTCAGTTTCAAGTTACTGTGACAGACATCCGGGTAGTTGGAGGATGAAGGAAGAGCAATCGAGCGCAGATCGATAGATAGAGTTATCCCTTATATATATCTGCCTGAATCAGCCTGAAGCCTATAACTATATATATATATATATATATATATATATATATATATATATATATATATATATATATATATAGGTTATATATATAGGTTATATATATATAGTTATAGGCTTCAGGCTGATATATAAATTTATAAGGGATAATGTATATAGCGAGGCGGTTGTTATAGCGAATAACAACCCCGACAGGTCTTGAATCAGCTTGAAGGGGTTGTTATTCGCTATAACAACCGGCTCACTATACATTATCCCGCTTATTACATGGCTACCTACAAAATAAATAAATAATTTGACACAAATTATTGATTTAAAAAGGAGTTTATTGATTTAAAAACGATTGTATTGCTTCCGCTAAAGAAAATAGTCTGTTCCGCGTCCATAGCAACGCTCTGTTTTTCATGGCAACGGTGTGATATACTTCGCAGCATCTGTTATCAAGAAATAACGGCCGCATTCTACATTGGAATTCAACCAAGCCATGTAATAAGTATATCACACCGTTGTCATGAAAAACAGAGCGTTGCTATGGACGCGGAACGGACTATTTTCAGCAAAAGAAAACTCAACTATTTCCTCCAGCAGCGTTGTGTCGGTTTTGGCTCCCAGAAAGCGGGCAGTAAGTCTCCAGATCCTGCAGCCGCAGACAAACTCTGCTGCCCCGCTGTAGTTTCTCTCCGTCCGCCGGCCACCGGCAAAGGCAGTGGAACTTCCCGCCGAAATATACGTACTCCCGATCACCACTATGTCTTTGGCCAGTCCCATCTGGATCAGCGGGGACCGGTGCAGCAGCGAGGTGAAGCTGTGTTCGCTGCCGCGGGCCACGGAGAGAGAGAGGCCACAGGTTTCATTCTCACTTGTGAAATGTTATCCCTTGCTTTTATTTATTTATTATTATTTTATTTTTTCATTTCTTTCGTTCTAACATCCATAAGCAGCACAACAGTCTGGCATATTTAGTGCTGAGTGATGATCCTGCGACACTGAACTCTATCTATCGATATCGATCTGCGCTCGATTGCTCTTCCTTCATCCTCCAACTACCCGGATGTCTGTCACAGTAACTTGAAACTGGATTTGGTGATCTGAATCTGAATTGTGAGAACTGAATGTGAGGATATATAGAGAGTTGAATTTTCAGTGAGGATCAAATTGTATTGGACTTCAGTTCCAAACAAATAAATTCAATTTCAAATTATACAATTCAGATTCAGTTTTTCAATGCAATTATTCAAATTAAACAATACAATTTCAAATTATGTGATTCAAATTCATTTTTCCAATGCAAATATTCAAGATTAGAAATTCAAATTCAAATATAAATGATTCAAATTCAGTTTCTGGTGGCACATATTTCAGCCCATATAGGGTTAGTGTGTGTGTGTGTGTGATGGGTAGGTTTTGGGGTAGGGTTAGTGTGTGTGTGTGTGTGTGTGTGTGTGTGTGTGTGATGGTTAGGTTTAGGGGTATGGTTAGTGTGTGTGTGTGTGTGTGTGTGTGTGTGTGTGTGCACTGATAAAAGATTTTCATTCATCCAATTAAAAAAATTTAGGGTAATGGTTCACATCTATATTTTATAACTTGAGCCAATGAAAAATAAATAACTTGCCCTTACCAATATTTTCTATGTCAATGAAAACTATTTTATAACACTTGGCACAAAGCATATTTTTCTTGTTGAAAAAAATCAATTAATTTAAATTCTATTTTTGATCTAAACAAAAATATATAGATTTAATCAAAACAAAAATTCCCATTTAATAAATATGTATTAGAAATTATTTGTTTTCTCCAATTAAATAGATATTGATTTAATAATACAATTATTTCTCATTTTTAAAAATACAAGTTGATAGAAATTATTTATTTTAAACACAAAAAGATATGGATCCAATAAAACATATTTCCCATTAAGGAACATTAATTAATCTTGTCCAAAATCAAATAAAAAAGACACAGAATTTTCATTAAATCGATATTTATTGAATTATTATATACATTACTTCCACACATCCACAATTTCGTGTCAGATTTTCTACATTTGCGACAGATGGCAAGTCCCTCAGAACCTCTTGACCCGCAAGTATGATTCCAATGTTTGTTGGTATACAGCTTGTGCATCTCTGATGACAAAGATTTCCATGGTTTCTGCTGAAGAGTTTTTTCAGCCTCTTCCTTCTCCAACACCTGGAAAAGAATTTAGGAAGGAGAAAAGAAAAAGAAAAAAAGAATGAGGAATCAATACAGCTTGGGTTTCTCCCCAAATTAGTTTACATAATACTAATACTTCTAACTAATTATACAATTTACTCCAATTTGTTGTTGACATAAATATAAGTTGCACAAACTTTCCAGCACATGGGACTCTGATTTTAGCTGAAAGTAATTGTTTCTATATTTGAAATTAGCCTTCAGACTGTTTTCAGACATATATCTGAACATAGTCTGATGGCTAATTTTGAAGTGGACAGCCATATCTAGCGTTTTCACATCTCTAAAGTAATCTGGCCTTACCAGGAAATCTTTGATGAGGTCCTCCACTGTTCTCCCATAAAGGATGAGATATTTAAGTGCTCTTTGTAGCGGTGTCAGTATCCTGCATCAAGATAGTACAAATTTGGCATGAGGGTACATTATGGTCAACAAACTTTAGCACAATATACGTTATCAGTTGATATAATAATTATTACAATATATGATTCAATAGTGTGTCAATCCTATTACTAACGCCACGAAAAAATGTCTGCCCCCCCAGTGTCCTCTGGCTAGTACTACACTTTTTTGAAAACCAACTGACATCAACCGATTGGCGCCAATGGAGCAATACTTCCATAAATAAAAAGCATACAATCCATAAATAAATGACCATTGTGAGTGTCGACAGTCATAAGTGTTAGTTAACGTTATCATTAATCACAAGTGAACGCCAGTCCTTTTACATGTAAGTTAACGTTAGCTCCTTAACGTTAGTTGTTGATCAGGTTTCTACGGTTTTAACCAGAGAACGTCATTCTTATGACGCTGCATCGAGATAACGTTATGTTCAATGATTAAACGTTCACGTTAATTACCATTGTAAAATCAAAATAAGCCAGGGGTAAACCGTAACGTATATGTTCCCTTTTGCAATCGGTCAGGAATTAACGTCGACACATTAACGTTAACTTGCCTAGTGTAAACTAAGCTAGCTAACACATTTTTAAACTAATGTAAGTTACATAACGATATCTACCAGATAAATTCGGCAGAGCATCATGTCTTGTGGCTACTAAATATACAGCAGCACATTTAAATGGTTGTTTGTTTCACTTACTTCAGTTTATCCGCGATGAAATCTGATTCTCTCTGGAGCAGCAAAGTGATCCACGAAACGTAGAAGAGCGGTAACATCGGTCTGCTGACTGGTCGTGGTACGGTGGTCGTCGAGAAGATTTGTGTTTAATGCCCATGCGCAATCCTGTGTGTAACCTTGAAATTGTACATTCGTCGAAACAAATATTTCTTATTTGAGCTCTTAATGAAAAATATTTATATTTAACTATGTTTTGAACGAAAAAAATATTATTTGAAAAATAAAACAAATAATGGTAAACTGAATTGAAAGACAAATTATTAATTGGATGAAATACTGCTTGAAAACCTTTTTACAGTGTGTGTGTGTGTGTGTGTGTGTGTGTGTGTGTGTGTGTGTGTGTGTGTGTGTGTGTGTGTGATGGGTAGGTTTAGGGGTAGGGTTAGTGTGTGTGTGTGTGTGTGTGTGTGTGTGTGTGTGTGTGTGTGTGTGTGTGTGTGTGTGTGTGTGTGTGTGATGGGTAGGTTTAGGTTTAGGGGTAGGGTTAGTGTGTGTGTGTGTGTGTGTGATGGGTAGGTTTAGGGGTAGGGTTAGTGTGTGTGTGTGTGTGTGTGTGTGTGTGTGTGTGTGTGTGTGTGTGTGTGTGTGTGTGTGTGTGTGTGTGATGGGTAGGTTTTGGGGTAGGGTTATGTGTGTGTGTGTGTGTGTGTGTGTGTGTGTGTGTGTGTGTGTGTGTGTGTGTGATGGTTAGGTTTAGGGGTATGGTTAGTGTGTGTGTGTGTGTGTGTGTGTGTGTGTGTGTGTGTGTGATGGGTAGGTTTAGGGGTAGGGTTAGTGTGTGTGTGTGTGTGTGTGTGTGTGTGTGTGTGTGTGATGGGTAGGTTTAGGGGTAGGGTTAGTGTGTGTGTGTGTGTAGGCCCGGAGTGGGTAATCGGGAGAATCGGGAGAATTTCCGGTGGGCCGCTTCACTTTTGGGCCGGTCGAGGAAATGTTTTTTTTTTTTCACAATTCAATGTCACGTTAGTTACATAGGCTACACACGTTTCGCATTCTGACACCGCAGCGCGCAGCCTCTGCATGGGTTGTACCATGTGAGGGAGTTCTCCCCTCCCATCCTATAGAGTTGGTTGGGTCCATAGTCCGTCTTTTCCAAAACGTTTTCTCAGGTGGGCTACCGCAGCACCGCCGGCGCCTACCGATAGCTGGGCCGGCCCTACCAGGGCCACGGGAAGTTCACAGAATTTTAAATACAACGCATCTGTTTGTTTATTAAAATGTATTAATTTTTAGCATTTAGTCATTTATTTGTAATAAACACTTTTAAGTGGGCTATTTAAAAATGGTTATTTATATGTTAAATTATCTTTTTAAAACATAAGCGCAGAGTGTTATGTAATATTGTGTGTGTGTGTGTGTGTGTGTGTGTGTGTGTGTGTGTGTGTGTCGAAAAAATTTGTCCGCAGCTGCTCAAAAAAAAAAAAAAAAAACCCAGTCAAAAACCCCACTGTCAGTGTTTTGTAGGGAACAGGCAAATATGTATAATATAGCAGGAGACATTTTAATTGTTTACTAATTTTTTTTTTTATGTCAGTGTCGGCTAGTGTTACGACCCGGCTCAAAGTCATAACATAAAGAGGACAACTGACAAGATGAATTCCAAATAAAGAAATGGTAAATTTATTTAAGGTTAAACCAAATAATGTCTAGGGTTCAAACACAAGATAATTATAGTAAATATCAACACAAAATCAAATCAATAAACAGTTGGAAATGAGGTTGGTAGAGTTGTGGAAATCATATGGGAACACAAACTCAAGAACCCACTCTTCAAACAAAGTCACAAAACAAATGAGAGAGGGCTAGGCAAAATCCAGGAGCTCCTTAAATAGTTTGCCACAGGTGCAGCTGGTCTTCATTAGAGCAACCCCGCCCACCAAGGAGGAGTCAAACCTAGAACTCACAAAAGATAAGAGAGAAAAAAAAACAAGGGCAGGGATGTAACACCTCCACCCACAAGACATTAAATAATCTGGATTATTTAATACAATTAATAAACATAACCCCAAAATTAGGAAAAATAAATCTACACCATATAAAAGAGAAAAAGATTTACCTACCAGTAAATGGGAATTCAGTACACACAAAGGGCCACAGTTATGAAATAATTCATATTTAGAAATCTCCCAAAGGTCTCAGGCAGGAACATTACACACGAGACAAGGCGTCAGCTAAAACATTTTCCTTTCCTTTAATGTGATGAATTTGTAGAGGATATGATTGCAGAAACAAACTCCATCTCATCAAGCGCTGGTTGGTGGTACAACTACGCTGTAAAAAGACTAAAGGATTGTGATCAGTCATCACCTTAATCGGACTGCCGCTGCCCAAATAAACCTCAAAATGTTGAATAGCCAAAATCAATGCCAAAGCTTCCTTTTCAATTACAGAATAGTTTCTTTGATGGATATTAAACTTTTTGGAAAAAAAACACACTGGATGTTCAACCCCACGATCATCGTCCTGCAAAAGAACTGCACCCACACCCTTTTCACTGGCATCTACCGCAAGTTTAAAAGGAGTCTTGAAATTTGGGGCTGACAAGACAGGAGCATTCACTAACAATGCCTTGGCGTTATCAAAGGCCTGCTGACAATCGGTCGTCCACACAAAATCTTTTTTTGGACTTACCAAGTCAGTAAGAGGACTCACTACACTCGCAAAATTTGGACAAAAAGCCCGATAATATCCAGTCATTCCCAGAAACCTTCTCAACTCCTTACGAGATTGAGGAACAGGAAAAAGGTCTATGGCTTCCACTTTAGCCCGAATTGTTCGTACCTGACCCTGCCCCACAATTTTGCCCAAATAAGTGATGGTGGCCTTGGCAAATTCACACTTGGCCAAGTTAACAGTCAGATTAGCAGCTAACAAACGATCTAATATGGCCTTTATTTGAGTTATATGACTACTCCAATCCGAACTATACACCACAATGTCGTCCAGATATGCCTCACAGTTGTTTAACCCTGATATCACTCGATTGACCAATCTCTGAAAAGTGGAAGCAGCATTTTGCATGCCAAAAGCCATAACCTGATATTCCCATAACCCATCTGGGGTCACAAATGCAGAAATCTCTTTGGCTCTGTCAGAAAGAGGAACCTGCCAGTAGCCCTTCAACAGATCTAATTTGGTCACATATCTGGCAGGTCCTACCCGGTCAATGCAATCATCCAATCTGGGTAAAGGATAAGAATCTACTTTAGTTAGAGCATTAACTTTACGGAAGTCTGTACAGAACCTCTGAGAACCATCAGACTTGGGTACCAAAATACATGGCGAACTCCAGGCACTTTGGCTTGGTACAGCAATTCCATGCTCAGTCATATAGGTCACCTCTTTGCTCAATAGTGCACGCTTTTCAGGACCAACCCGGTATGGATGTTGTTTCACAGGAGCAGCACCTGAAACATCAATATCATGCACCACAAGATTCGTTTGGTTAGGCACATCTTGAAACAAAGGAATATAGGAGCTAATCAATTCTACAAGAGTAGACCTTTCCATCTGAGGCAAATGAGAGAGATGAGCCTCAAGATTAAAAAGAATTTCAGAGTTATTTAAGCGAGGTTCAGGTACCTGCACTTCACCAAGTTCCTCTGAAAAAATGGGAACTCACGGTAAAACGGCCACATTATTGGTTAATCCATCAGAGTTTCTGGCTCTAACAAAGTACTCCTTCAACATATTGATATGACACAAACGACTACGTTTACATCGGCCTGGCGTAGAAATGACATAATCTAGATCACCAACCTTGCGTTCAATGGTGTAAGGCCCTGAAAACTGTGCCTGTAATGAAGAACCATGTATAGGAAGCAAAGCCAAAACTTGGTCTCCTACTGAAAAACAACGCTTCTTAGCCCGCTTGTCATACCAGGCCTTCATCTTTTTCTGTGAGCCAAACAGATTAGTACGAGCAATTGCACAGGCTTTACTAAGCCGATGTCGAAAATGACTAACATAGTCCAGTAGATTGGAAGAATCAGATGCCTCCGCCAGCCATTTCTCCTTTAACAATTTCAAAGGACCACGGACATTATGGCCAAAAACCAACTGAGCAGGACTAAACCCCAGAGAATCCTGTACAGCCTCTCTGGCTGCAAAAAGCATGAAATGCACCCCTTCATCCCAGTCCCTCTGGAACTCAAGACAGTAGGTTCTTAACATGGCTTTCAGGGTCTGATGAAACCTCTCAAGGGCTCCTTGGGACTCTGGATGGTAAGCACTAGAATGGCAAGATGAAATACCCAACTGATCCAGCACCTGTTTAAAAATCTTGGACATAAAATTGGACCCTTGATCGGACTGAACAGTTTTAGGAAGCCCGAATATTGAAAAGAATTTCAGCAAGGCCTGTACCACGGCGGGAGCTGTTATCTTCCTTAAAGGAATGGCCTCGGGGAAGCGAGTAGAAGCACACATAACCGTCAACAGATACTGGTGGCCACTTTTGGTTTTAGGCAATGGACCAACACAATCCACTAAAACTCTACCAAAAGGCTCCTCAAAAGCTGGAATAGGATGCAAAGGAGCAACAGGTATACTTTGGTTGGGTTTACCCGCTACCTGGCAAATATGGCATGTCTTACAGTAAGAAACTACATCTCTTTTTAGACCAGGCCAATAAAAATTCTGCAATATACGATTATATGTCTTATTTATACCAAGATGTCCGGCCATGCTACAGTCATGCGCTAGTTTGAGAATTTCTTTACGAAAAACCTGAGGTACCACTATCTGAAAAACATTGCTCCAGTCATCTTGTCCAGACAAAGATTGGGGGCACCATTTTCTCATTAGTACCCCGTCCTTCTGGAAAAACCCAGATGACAACTCATTCACCTCTTGCTCCATACTCGGTTCATCTAACAGAGAAGATAAAGAAGAGTCTTTGCTCTGCTCTAAAATGAGTTGATCCCTTGTAATTAATGATTTTTTGTAAGGAATGTCTTGAGATGTTTCTAACCCTTCTTTACCGACCATTATCTGAGATTCAACAGACACATCTTTATCTCCACCCTTCCAATTACACTCTCCCAAAAAGGTATCGGCCAAATTAATATTCACACTCCCTTCATCGGTGGAACTAGAAGTCTGTTTAGACATAGCCCGTGTGACCGCACACACTGAAAAAACATCAGGAAAAGACTGAGACAACTCATCAAAGCTCTCACCTGGCACAGGCACTTCAGTAACTTGCGGGCTAGGTATAACTTTAACTCCTGCCAAATCATTGCCCAAAATGAAGGAAACCCCTTCAATTGGCAAAGAGGGTAGTACTCCTACTACTACCCGACCAGAGACCAAGGGTGACTTTATACCAATGTGATGTAAAGGGACAATAGTACAGCCCATTTCAACCCCTCTTACCAAAACTTGAGCACCTGTTTCAGTCTGGTCAGACAGAGGTAATACCCCCTTAAGAAGTAACGATTGTGCAGCTCCTGTGTCCCTGAGAATACGCACCGGAACACCACCGTCCTGTCCTGATAAAGAGACAACTCCAGTTGTTAGAAAAGGAGTATAATCAGTGGAACCATCACTACTTTCCATGATTTCCCACTTCGGAGAGTGGCGCTCAAAACACTCATCACTTGTCAAAAGGGGCAATTGGCATGCAGTAGTTAACCCAACTGGCTTGGTAGATTTTGCTTTCTTATTGAGAACAAAGCACTCCGATATCTTATGACCTGGCTTTTTGCAATAGAAACAAATAATATTTGCCTTAACAGGAACTGCCTCAAGTTTACTAGGAGAAGTTGAACCAGAACTAGATCCGGCCATGACCGACTTACTTCGACTCTGATAGTAGTTTCTTTTTAAGTCACGATTTCCAAACAACCCTCTATGGGTTAGAGAAAATTCATCAGCCATAGTGGCTGCATCACACAATTTGGAAACCTTCTGTTCATTCAAGTAAGTAACTAGACCTTCTGGGACACAATTCTTAAACTCCTCTAAAAGAACCAAGTCCCTGAGCTGTTCCTTGGTCTCAACCTGCTTAGAAGCACACCACCTATCAAACATGTTCTCCTTTTCCCGAGCAAACTCTACAAACGTCTGCTTCTCAGCTTTAAAGTAATTTCGGAAACGTTGACGATATGCTTCGGGCACTAACTCGTAAGCATGGAGAATGGAGGTTTTAACAGTATCATATACAGCACCCTGTTCTAAACTAAGTGCTGAATAAACCTCTTGAGCCTTACCCGTAAGCACACATTGTAAAAGCAGCGTCCAAACCTCTTTAGGCCACTTCAGTGTAGTAGCAACTCTCTCAAAGTGGGAGAAATACTTCTCTACCTCTTTTTCAGAAAAAGGAGGAACCATCCTTATATGCTTCCCAATATCAAAAACTTGCTCTACCCTTTGAGGAATCTCGGAGGGATCAACAAAAGGTGAAACAGGTGGTTGGCCCTCAGGCCTCCGACCTGCCAACTCCAGCTCCATTTTTTTAAGGACAAAAGCATGCTCTCGCTCCCTTTCCTGTCCCTCCAATTTCCTAATCTCAAGTTCTCCCTGCAGCTCTTTCTCTTTCAAAGCTAATTGGTCTTGTTCTAGACGACACCTCAGTAACTCCAAATCCAACTCTTTTTCCCGTAATGCCATCTCTTTCAGCTTGACTTCACTGCCAACAATGGGACCTGGCGCCTGCAATTTTCCACCAAAAACGTTCTTTTCCTCTAAAGTGCCCTTTAAACTTTTTAAGATCGACTCTTTAAGTTTCTTATCAGCACTAGTAAGCTCTATATCATAATGAGCAGCAACCAACAACAGCTGCTCTTTAGTGCACTTTTCAAGTGCTTCCTCAGAAGGCTCTTTCAAAAAAACTTCCACATTAGAAGCCATAGCTAAACTCTACACCTTCACAACAGTAGCCACTTTAGGAGTTCCCAAAAACACCACAGTATCCTTTCAAATATATTTCACAAAAAAAAGGATTTAAACTTTTGACCAACTCCATTTCCACAAAGCTACTAAAAAGTTAATTTAATCTGCACCAGTCAACAAGTCAATCACTTACCCGAACACTAAATAGGTTTACCAAACACCTCTCAACAGGTAACATGCTAACCCTATGGTAATCTACAAAAAGAGACCTCCTCATAAATCACCAAAATCATGCCTAAATTGCTGACCACATTCAACAACCTAGCATGCTACATCACAACTGCATGTTACCCAACACATTGACATACCAACAATTTTGGTTACTAGTGCAAAATTACTTACCAACTTAAAAAAAGTGGGGATGAGAAAAATTCCTGCTCTCTCAAACATAACAAAATTTCGCAAGTTCCCAACACTAAACAATGATGCTAAACAAAACACCACTGAATATGGATATCTTAGACAGCAACTCCGGTACACTATATAAATAAATAAAAATCCTCTCTAATCTTCAAAGGCTTACCAGGCTCGGGGACACTTTAAACGCTGAACTTCATGTCACCTGGCAAAAACCAGGCCCTGAATAGCGTACCCCCAACAGAGATTAAATCTCCACCCGGGATACCTTCAAAAATAACAAACTAACAAAACAAACTAACAAAACAAACAGTGTGCCGTTGGAAGGATTGACTAGCAACCCAGCTGGAACACTCTACCTAACCGGAGACTTCTAATAATCCAATAACCTTTTCCACACTCCACTCAAAAAATAAAACCTCAAATCCAAACCATCACTGATCCCGGACGAGGCTCCAATTTATGTTACGACCCGGCTCAAAGTCATAACATAAAGAGGACAACTGACAAGATGAATTCCAAATAAAGAAATGGTAAATTTATTTAAGGTTAAACCAAATAATGTCTAGGGTTCAAACACAAGATAATTATAGTAAATATCAACACAAAATCAAATCAATAAACAGTTGGAAATGAGGTTGGTAGAGTTGTGGAAATCATATGGGAACACAAACTCAAGAACCCACTCTTCAAACAAAGTCACAAAACAAATGAGAGAGGGCTAGGCAAAATCCAGGAGCTCCTTAAATAGTTTGCCACAGGTGCAGCTGGTCTTCATTAGAGCAACCCCGCCCACCAAGGAGGAGTCAAACCTAGAACTCACAAAAGATAAGAGAAAAAAAAAACAAGGGCAGGGATGTAACACTAGACAGATGAAGTTGACGACTCGCGATCTTTGCAGCGCCAGAGAGAAATGCACAATTCATACGAATTACATAAGCAGCGCAGTCTGTTTTCTTTCGTTTTGAATTGTTCTGGATAAAAGTTGACATTTCAAGCTATCTATTTGTCTCAGGTCTGTGAGGCAATAGGCTACCTTATAGACCTACGCTGAGTTTCGGTTCATTTATGAGACGAGCTCCAGGTTCGCCGGTGCCTCCCTGTCCTGATTATCTATTTTCTAATAGCCTATATTTACTTATTATTTATTAAATCCAGAAAAATAGTTGATGAAACATCGATTAAAATTAAGATACATTTAATACAAAACGAAATTAAATTTAAAGACAGGCTTTGTGCTTTCAGTGTGAGGTCTCTGTGAAAGTTTTAAAAACCACTTTTAGAGCGCTCACGTCCGTAACGGAGAACTGTCTGTAACTTTTTTTTTTTTTTTGTGAAATAAATAAAAAAAAAAATGCGACTTAGTCCAGTGCGAGGCTATAGGTTTTTTTCTTAATCGTGGCGCATTTTTTGACTGATATGCGACTCCGGAGCGACTTATAAAATAGGCTACGGCAAGTTATTTATTCTTTGCAAATGTCCCATAAAGTCCCATCCTTTAAGGATTAATTTATGTCCCGCTGACTGGTCCATTGCATTATGAATAAAAGCAGAATCAATAAAGTCAATAATGTGATGTGCAGTCAGGTGGTTTGAGTGTGTGCGCGTTTTTTGACGAGTTTTATAGTCTTGATATTGTTTCTTATTCAAAAGTGGTGACGATGGGAGGAAGAGGCCAGGAGGTATGGAAGCTTTTTTCCGCCACAGAATAAAACATTTTAAAAGATAATTGTGAGTGACTTTTTATCTCACAATTGCGAGTTTACATCTCGCAATTCTGTCTTTATTTCTCAGAATTGCGAGATATAAAGTCAAAATTGCGTAAAATAAAGTCGCAATTTCGTGTTATAAAGTCAGAATTGCGAGATATAAAGTCAGAATTGCGTGATATAAAGTCGCAATAGCGAGTTATAAAGTCAGAATTGCGAGATATAAAGTCAAAATTGCGTGTTATAAAGTCAGAATGAGAGATATAAAGTCAGAATTGCGTGATATAAAGTCGCAATTGCATGTTATAAAGTCAGAATTGCGAGATATAAAGTCAAAATTGCGTGTTATAAAGTCAGAATGAGAGATATAAAGTCAGAATTTTGTGATATAGGGTAAACGTACCTATTAAGCTCAAGTACCCATTAAGCACACTACCATCTTGGAACTCAGATTATAAAAAGAAACAGCAATGTATTATCCTATTTGATGTATTAACCAATTGATGTGTTTGTTACTATATACCTCCTGTAATTTTAAACCAATCAGACCATTGCACACTGAGATATGTGTGTCCATGTGTTCACACTGTCTGGCGGCTATTTTCAAAGCTGTCTGAAAACTTTCACCAGAAGAGGAGCCCCTCAGATGTGCATTTTTTATATGTTTAAGCCTTTATTTTGAAGAAGTACATCTTCTTATTGCAAAATTAAGAGATTAATGTTTAGACTGTTGAATATTATAACCTGGAACCTGGATGTGGGAAATAATTACAGTTAGATCTAAAAGATAGTTTTAGCAACATAGCCCAGATGCTACGAACATAGCTAGCTTACTAGCTGTATAAGATTGTGTGCTACATTAATATATTACTTCACAGGAATTAATGGCTTGTACTTTTAAATCCATAATATTATAATTTTACATTTTATTGATAGTCTGTGGTTTTAAACTGCTGTAATTTTTAAAGAATTCATATTATTGTTAGGTGAGCTTAAAGGGTGCACGACTATGACAATCACACAGCTTCAGTGTGACATCAATTAGAAAAAGCATAATTTCATAGATATTGTCTATAATAGTTGTTCATATTAAAATTGGTATACACTTAATACATTACCTAGATTATTAATTTAGCTAAATATTTTCCTTTAAATTTTAATTTAATATTTATTAATTAAAAAATGTTTTTGCTCCAATTAAGCACAGTGTGTGCTCCCTTTAAGCTCACCCACATTAAACGTCTATGTAAATACTTAATAATCAGAATTTAAATATTAACTGATGGTTGTCACTATGTTAATCTTCAAAAAAATGATTAATAAACTTATTTTCACAGTCTTAAGATGACAAAAGCTAGACGAAACTATAGTGTATGCCCAAAGATGAAAGAGGCATGTCATACAAAGAAGGAGCCATCAGAAACCTGTCGTATCTGTCCAAGAAGTTTGGAGTAGACAGGAAAGCTTTGACCCAGAGAGTTAAAGGGATACTCCACTTTTTTTGGAAATAAGCTCATTTTACAACTCCCCCAGAGATAAACAGTTTTACCGTTTTACCTCGTGTACTAAGACGGACTGAAAATGAAAAGGTGCGATTTTGAGAGTATAGTTCCTAGCCATATCAGCCTAGAAAATTTAAACTTTACATTTTCCGTCGGTCTTATTACACGATGTAACTACAGAAGAGTCGAGTTTTAAATAGGAAAAATATCGAAACTCTTTGGTCATTTTTTTGAGAGAGATGCTAATGGTCTTGTCCGGTTCAATTCATTATGCTAAGCTATGCTAAAAGTGGTACCGCCAGACCCGGAGATCGGCTGAATGGATTCGAAAACGGTAAAACTCAACTGTTTAACTCTGGGGGAGTTGTAAAATGAGCCTATTTCCAAAAAAAGTGGAGTATCCCTTTAAGGAGCACATTGGTTTGTTTTGTTATTTGATTTTTCAATATGGGTTACATAGCTGAACGTGGACTAGTCTAGATGTTGCAATGAGTTTGAATGACACGTCACTATGAATAGGATAGGCTACCTGATCAAATTGAATGCCTTGTTGCTTGATTTTAGTGTTCTGTTTTTTTGTGATTGACTCTGTACCTTCAAATAAAACTTTTTTCAATTATTCCTTAAAAAGGTTGTTTAAAATAAACAAGAATTTTTAATAAAACTTGTTGTGAGCTTATTGGGAACAGGGGTGTGCTTAAAGGGTACAAAACGTACCCATTAAGCACAGCCAGACTTTTTATATTTAATGATGTACATCTTAATTGAAATACTTTTGTCATTTAAAATAAAATGAAATATTATAGTGTGAGAGATTAATATTTTATTTTAAAATAACTTCTTGTACTAAAACCAATATCTTGTGCACTAAAAATGTCTCAATGTAGATTTTGGTGAGCTTAATAGGTACGTTTACCCTAAAGTCGCAATTGTGTGTTATAAAGTCAGAATTGCGAGATATAAATTCAGAATTGTGTGAAATAAAGTCACAATTGCTTTTTATAAAGTCAGAATTGCAAGATATAAAGTCAGAACTGCGTGAAATAAAGTCGCAATTGCTTATAAAGTCAGAACTGCAAGATATAGAGTCAGAATTGTGATATAAAGTCGCAATTGTGTGTTATAAAGTCAGAATTGCAAGATATAAAGTCAGAACTGCTTGAAATAAAGTTGCAGTTGCTTATAAAGTCAGAACTGCAAGATATAGAGTCAGAATTGTGATATAAAGTCGCGTTATAAAGTCAGAATTGCGAAATATAAAGTCAGAATTGTGTGAAATAAAGTCGCAATTGCTTATAAAGTCTAAGTGAATTATTATTTAACCTTTACATTATTTGTTATTAATACAAACTACACAATAGTAAGAGCTGAACTGTTGCTTCATTTATCCAATTTAGAAAAAGTGCTAATTTGGAATTCCACCATGGAAAAAGTGGGCCGGTCTTGGGCCTGAAACTCCCGGGCTGAAAAGTGGCCCCACTCCGTCCCTGTGTGTGTGTGTGTGTGTGTGTGTGTGTGTGTGTGTGTGTGTGTGTGTGTGTGTGTGTGTGATGGGTAGGTTTAGGGGTAGGGTTAGTGTGTGTGTGTGTGTGTGTGTGTGTGTGTGTGTGTGTGATGGGTAGGTTTAGGGGTAGGGTTAGTGTGTGTGTGTGTGTGTGTGTGTGTGTGTGTGTGTGTGTGTGTGTGTGTGTGTGTGTGTGTGTGTGTGTGTGTCCTCATGTTTGGAGGTCTTCAGTGTGTGATCGAGTCTCTGCTTCACTGGAGGGTTTGAAATGACGACTCTTTTCTTCTCTTATCTGTGTTTGCCAGTGTTTTTCTGTGTGGAATGTTTTATCTATCAAAGATGATCTGAGATTTGCATTTCTCAGTACCAGAGGTGTGTGTGTGTGTGTGTGTGTGTGTGTGTGTGTGTGTGTGTGTGTGTGTGTGTGTGTGTGTGTGTGTGTGGCTGCCTGTGATCCCTGCTCTGGTAGGAAGGAAGGGTGTTTCCATCTGAGACTTCCTGTCTTGCTCTGACTCTCTACACACACACACACGCACACACACACACACACACACGCTCACACACAAGTCAAGTCAGCTTTATTTATGAAGCGTATTTTAAAACACAGAGTGTTTCAAAGCAGCTTTACAGAGATAACAGGAAAATAATGCAACAAAGTTTGTGTCTAGAAGAAAACAGCGTCTCAGTCCAGCTTCAGGAAGTTCAGTGTTGATTCATTTCTGTTTTTTAAAAAAAGTTATTGATTTAGTTCATTTATATATATACCCAGGTAGCAAAGAATTCTGGCCCAGATTTGGCATGAAGCTGGCACAGCTGGCATTCAGTCGGCACTGGCATGAGGCATGTGAACCGAACATGGCCCGGTTATGGTTGAGATTGGACTGTCTTTAAGGTGGCAAACAGGATATGGGCCAGTTGTTAAGTGTATTATTTGGCCCACATATAAAATATAGAAATGTGGCCCACATATGTGTGACCAGACTTATCCCATAGTTAAAATGTAATTTCAGATATTTCATAATTAATAATATTTTCATACACCCAGCTGTTTCCCCATTCCTGTTTGCAGCGTGGGTTTATTCTCTATCAGCAAGGTTTAATGAATAATTATGAAACAACAAACTTTAAATTTACATTAGGCTACATTGAATCATTTAGCAAACACTTTTATCCAAAGAGGTTTACAATAGAGGACAACATACGTAAGCAATATATATATATTGTGTGTTAGTGTGAAAGGTCAAAGCAAGATAGAATAGAACTTTAATTGTTTGATTGTCTCATTTCATGCACAAGATAAGGCCAATTTGCACACATTTCTTCGGTCTTAAAATGTCCTAATATGGCACACACACAAAAAATCACACCAATCAGGTCGCATCTAGAAAAGCGCGCCCAGATAGCGCGCCTAAAACACAATGCTTCATGGGTTTGTAGTTGTACATCATTGTAGTCTTTACGCTCAATCTTGTACTTTTTCCTTTTTTTCTTTATTTTACATTTTTTTTCTTCAATTGAAACTGTAATCTTGCGATTTAGCCGATTAGTTGATGGTTTAGAACGCTTCAACCCAAATTAAAAAAATATTGATACTTCCGGATCCAGCGCCGCAGTGTAAGAAGTGGGCGGGCAGGCAGTGGCACTGATGCACTTGAGGCTGCACTTCACTAACGGTTGGACTTCTTACCTCTAGAACAAAGCGAGCGAAGTTTGGTAAGTAACAATTTTGAATTTTACAGTTAGTATGAGTTAACATAGTCGGAAAGTTAAATGTTAAAGATGTGCCACAATGTATAATCGTAGATGTTATTTAAAATGTTGTAATTCACTAAATGTGCGTCGATAACATTTATTGTTAGATGACATCCGACATCTTTATTTTATATCACAGGCTCAGCCATTTATTTATTTCAATTTAAGTGACATACACTGATGGATTAACATACAAAAATGTGTAGCAGCAATTCCCAGCAAACACAGCACGTTTTAACAACATGGCCAGAAGGTCGCCATAACTACGTTGTGTGGTGAAGGTTACGGCGTTGTCACAATGTTGACATTGAACTACTGTTCAGGGGCCCGTTCTTCGTACGTCGCTAACTCACTTAGCTGGATTTGATTGTTGGCGATTTGGCATGATCTTGGATTGTTTGGTTCTTCAACGCTCATCCGGGACTTGCTGTCATAGCAACATGTGCGCAAACTTAAACCTGCTCGCGAGCAGAGGCTTATTTCATGTTAACAGGATTAGATCGCGGCTTCATAAGCGGAGCTGATACAGGAAGTCCAGCGCAGCGCGATAGTGCACTTTCTGAGATATAGCCATATATTTTTCTCGTGATTCGTGAGATTGTCGTTTTTTGTCGCTTTTAGGTTTAAAAAACAGTTTTAGGTTTTTTTGTGGCATTTCCAAGCCACTTAAGACCCAATGTTGTAAAGATTTTTTTATTTTATTTAAGGCTATCAGAACTTTTTATGAAGATCATACAATCATGACCATGCCGATTACAGATATGTCACTCAGGCTTCACTAACGTGATTGGTACCATAGACTATAGGCTGACCATAGACTGCCATCAAGGCCTCAGTGAAGGGGATTATGTGAACAGAAAGGGGTTCACAATGTAAATGTGCTGCCCAGTTACTATTGGGAATTAGTAATATTATATCAAATAAAAAAAGGCAGTTGACTAAAATCTTCCATATCACAAATGTGAAAGCAAAATGGCCAGGATCTGTGCATGACTTAAGAATTTTCAGAGATTCACATTCCTGCACATTATGTGAAAGTGGTAAGGAAAGTTCCACAATTAAATATCAAGCTCACTGTATTACATACACTTATGCTGATCCTAACAGAACTGCATTTTTTCATAGGTGATTATGACATGTTCCTGCAGACAGGTGTTTTATGACCCCATTCCCTGACCCAAACCAGTTACAATGCAGCTCTAGCCAGGACAAGGGCACACAATGAAATGAACTTCGGCTAACTAAAGGGAAGATTTCAGTGTCTGAAAAGTCTGAGAGTTGCACACCTGACAGGGCCTGTGACATTGCTGCATGTGCCATATTACACAACATTGCCAAAAAAAAAAAAACACCTTTCATTAAATGTTTAATAAAAGACAAATATGCTTAGTTCCTTGAGTTTTATTTCAATTGTTCTTTGTAAAGAAAAGCCAGTGGTAAAGTGCCTGCAACAAGATATGTTAGACACATGCCTCATGCAACAAATAAAAAGGAGAAGTTGTCTATCCACTGTCCACCTGTAGGCCTATGTCTCCTCTGTGTGTGCAGACTCTTCTGTAGGCCTTTCTGTAGATGTGGAATCCTGCAACTTATATTGCAGCCATAAAGCATATAAATGAAGTAAAGTTATTTATGCACTTGCAGGTAGGCTAGTTCCTCCATATGACAGTTATCTGAGAGGGGTTATTCAGTGTCCAGTGCAATGGAAACAAATAGACATTACAAAGTCTTATACTTTCTTTCCTTTGGAAAGTTAGAAAATGTCCACTTACTGCACATATTTCAGCCACCACTTTCTTGGGAACAGATACAAGTGTGTATTATGTAAAAGTGCACAAAAGAGGAAAACACAATGTCATTACAATGAACTACACTCGGGAAAATGTGATCAATAACTCATGGCAAAATATTTTTACATTAACATAAGTTTATCAGTTTTCACTTTCACAAGTCAAAGCAATTCATCATTACTTTTAATGCGACCTTCATTTAATGCAGCAATATTTGTACAATTATTTTACAGTGTAGGCTACTAAGATCTTTTCTTTTTTTCAGCCTTTTTCTTGGTTGCTTTTATAAACCGACAACTGTTTATCTAACAGTGCCTTTTATAGAAGAGAAGAGACTATAATATAACTAAAAATTACCATTAGGCTATGTAGAATATTTTTGTACTTCACTTTTATTTGTTCCCATGTTCTAGTGTGGTGACTCTGACATTACAATGAACAAAGTAGCCTAATTATGCAATTATTAAAATACAAAAAAGGCTAATAAGTGATAAAAACATCTAACATGGCCACTTCTAACGGATTTAAATTGTCTGCTACTTTTTGCCAGCCCTCTCTCCTGGCTTTTGCAGACTTTGTGTTCCCTGGCGTTTTGATTAAACATTAAAATTCCGAATAAACTTCGACTAAAAGTTCTTGCTCTGCTGAGGAGAAAAACTGAGCGCGCTCTTTGGCCACGCTGAGCAGCCAATAGCAGCGTTGCTGATCAATGTTTCTACGATCGATACATATCCCCTTTTAACCAGCGCATGAACGCGCAATTATCTCAGATAACTCAATCCAGCTATACTAATCATATCCGGCAAGTGTGTTCGAAGAACCGAGTTAGCCAGATTATGATTCGCACGATGATATCATCTTGGATGTGTCATTTGATCTCGGATGTAATAAGCAACGTACGAAGAACGAGCCCCTGGACTGTTAAGGTTAAGGTTGTTATTAAAAATGTAATTGTCAGAACGTCGGCAGTTTCTGGTACACACGGCCCAGATGTGGGCCGGATCTGGGTCGACACTATTTCGTCAACAATAAAACCAAATATGTTATAGGCTAAAACACCACTCTGCCTCTTTTCATTTAAAAAAATCTTAAACATATTAATGGACACGTAAATGTGGTTTAGGCAAGGCGCTACGCCATTGATTCTCTTCACTGCATATATTTATAACATGTAATATAAAACACAACCCTGCTTCTTTTTGTTTTCATTTAAAAAATATGAAACATTGATAATTAAACCTGACATTTAACAAACAGAGACAGGTTTGTGTATTTTTTTTTTATTATACATGTACATACAGTTAAGAGAATGTATACTAAAATAATTGGTTTCCAGCGCTTGCGTTTACGGGATGTTGTGATTGGCAAGTTTTACTTAATGCCAATAAGAGTGGTTTAAGTTTTAAGAATTAAAATGTATTTAAATTCAGGTTACAAGGGGAGTAGAGAAAAAAAGCAGAGGAGAACGAGATGATGGAAATGTGAGGGATGGAAAGGGGAGGGAGAAAAAAAGCAGAGGAAGAGGAGAGGGTGGAGAAATTGGGGGATGAGGAAAGAAAAAGTTGAGAGGAGGGGACATGAAGAAGGTATCTAGAGGAGGTAGATGGGGGAGAGAAGAAAAACAATTCTGTTATTCTTTATTTTACAGTGTCCTTGCTATATGTTACATGTACTTACTGTAATAATAACAGTGAATTATGAATAGTTACATGTAGTAACTTTAAACCAAACCTTAATACTAACACTATAGTAAGTACATGATACATAATTTTACTCTGTTCTTAAATAACAATTACAACTGTGTTAAAAGGACACCGTAAAACATAGTGTAACCGACAATTCCACTAAAACCGAACCCGGGACATTCTGGTGTGATCTATACATGCATAGACCAGTTTAAATTGAAAGTGTAGACGTACATGATATGACTGGTTCACATGATTCATAATGTCCTTATTATTTTCTGCTGAGCAAATTGTGTTGAACCAATCATAGCATTGCACTAAGGCCGAGATAAAAAAAGAAAAGAAAAGTGCAGTCGTATATCTGTCCTTATTGAATTGCACATGACTCCGTAAAAAGCAACTGCTTAGACTGGATTTCTCCTGGAGTCATACTGGAACCTGGTAGGAGGATGGTGCCAGACTCACTACTGATCTGCATCAATTTACAGTCTCTGTGTAGATGTTACATAATGTCTGTCAATAGGTTCTGTGTTCAGTTTTAATGTAATTGTCCTTTAAAGGGATAGTTCACTTTAAAATGAAAAATCTGTCATTAGTCACCCTCAAGTTATTTCAACCCTGTATGAATTTCTTTCTTCTGCTGAACACAATGGAAGATATTTTGAAGAATGCCAGCATACAGGGTTGAAACAACTTGAGGGTGAGTATATGATGACAGAATTTTCATTTTAAAGTGAACTATCCCTTTAAAATCCAATAGCCATATTTTTTTTTATACAGAAACTAATTTCAGACCATGTATGTTTCAGCGGCTGTGAGGCGTAACCACCTGACGTCTGCGGCCACAGAAAAGGAAATCGATTCCACCATTAAGAGATGGCTATATCTGGCCCCGGATAGGGATGGTGGCAGAAGAGAAAGGATGAAGAGAAAAGAGCGTCAGGAGAGTACAACAGGTTAACCGACTTGCGACTTGGTGCACAGTGCCTCTTGTTCATGAACTGAATCAGATGTTGAAGTGTGCACAATGCCTCATGTCATTGTTTTTGCTTATTGTTTCATTTAAATGTTAAACAATAAATATTTTTTAAAAATACTGTTGTTTTTCTGGCATTTTTCATTTGGGCCAAGGGTGTGTATAAAGTGGCTAGATCAAGGTTTAGTTGAGGCTGACATGTAGAATCAATTGTTTGGTCCTAAAAAGGACCAGAATAGGGCCAGCTATAGTCATACATTTGGCTGAGATATGGCTATGCCATGGGCCATATCTGGCCTGAGTTCTGGCAACCAGACCTGGTCCAGTCATGTACCGTAATTCATTGCTGTGTTTGGGCCAAGTGAAAGTGGATTGTGTGGCCCATCACTGGGCCAAACCAATTTTGCTATGTGGGTAGCGGCTCTGGAGAAAACTGGGATGTCATCTTCCAGCTCAGTTCAGTTCTCATATAATGGAGTCAATGCAGGAGATCAATAATATTAAGAATAAGTGTCCTCAACTGAGCAAGCCAAGCCAATGGCAACAAAGGTGACAGTGACAGGAACCAAACGTGAGAACCCAGAACCCAGAAACCAGAACTCAGAACCCAAAACCTAGAACCCAGAAACCAGAAACCAGAACCCAGAACCCAGAACCTAGAACCCAGAACCCAGAAACCAGAAACCAGAACCCAGAACCCAGAACCCAGAAACCAGAACCCAGAACCCAGAACCTAGAACCCAGAAACCAGAAACCAGAACCCAGAACCCAGAAACCAGAACTCAGAACCCAGAACCCAGAACCTAGAACCCAGAAACCAGAACCCAGAACCCAGAACCCAGAACCTAGAACCCAGAACCCAGAAACCAGAACCCAGAAACCAGAACCCAGAGCTCAGAACCTAGAACCCAGAACCCGGAACCTAGAAACTAGAACTCAGAACCCAGAACCTAGAACCCAGAAACCAGAACCCAGAGCTCAGAACCCAGAACCCAGAGCTCAGAACCCAGAACCCAGAACCTAGAACCTAGAACCCAGAAACCAGAACCCAGAGTTCAGAACCCAGAAACCAGAATATTATCCAGTTCCATCAGTGTCACGCAGGGATGGAGACGAGTTTGTTGAGGATCAGTGCTGACACACACTGGCTCACAATGGCTCTCATTAGAGTATTAGTAGACTGCTAGGAGAATAAGTTGCTTGTTTTGTCCATTCAATTAAGGTCAATGGACATCAAAACGTTTTGGTTTCTAAAATTCTTCCAAAGTCATAGATGTTTGGAGTGATGAAGAGTGAATTATGGCAGAATGATCATGTTTAGGAGTTTACTCGCTTCAGAGTGTGTCTCTGCTCAGATGGAGTGTGTTCTGGCGGAAACGTTTGCCTGTGTCTCTGCTCAGATGGAGTGTGTTCTGGCGGAACTGTTTGCCTGTGTCTCTGCTCAGATGGAGTGTGTTCTGATGGAAACGTTTGCCTGTGTCTCTGCTCAGATGGAGTGTGTTCTGATGGAAACGTTTGCCTGTGTCTCTGCTCAGATGGAGTGTGTTCTGGCAGAAACGTTTGCCTGTGTCTCTGCTCAGATGGAGTGTGTTCTGGTGGAAACGTTTGCTTGTGTCTCTGCTCAGATGGAGTGTGTTCTGGCAGAAACGTTTGCCTGTGTCTGCTCAGATGGAGTGTGTTCTGATGGAAACGTTTGCCTGTGTCTCTGCTCAGATGGAGTGTGTTCTGGTGGAAACGTTTGCCTGTGTCTGCTCAGATGGAGTGTGTTCTGATGGAAACGTTTGCCTGTGTCTCTGCTCAGATGGAGTGTGTTCTGGCGGAAACGTTTGCCTGTGTCTGCTCAGATGGAGTGTGTTCTGATGGAAACGTTTGCCTGTGTCTCTGCTCAGATGGAGTGTGTTCTGGCAGAAACGTTTGCCTGTGTCTCTGCTCAGATGGAGTGTGTTCTGGTGGAAACGTTTGCTTGTGTCTCTGCTCAGATGGAGTGTGTTCTGGCAGAAACGTTTGCCTGTGTCTGCTCAGATGGAGTGTGTTCTGATGGAAACGTTTGCCTGTGTCTCTGCTCAGATGGAGTGTGTTCTGGTGGAAACGTTTGCCTGTGTCTCTGCTCAGATGGAGTGTGTTCTGGTGGAAACGTTTGCTTGTGTCTCTGCTCAGATGGAGTGTGTTCTGGCAGAAACGTTTGCCTGTGTCTGCTCAGATGGAGTGTGTTCCGGCGGAAACGTTTGCCTGTGTCTCTGCTCAGATGGAGTGTGTTCTGGTGGAAACGTTAGCCTGTCTCTGCTCAGATGGAGTGTGTTCTGGCGGAAACGTTTGCCTGTGTCTCTGCTCAGATGGAGTGTGTTCTGGCGGAAACGTTTGCCTGTGTCTCTGCTCAGATGGAGTGTGTTCTGGCGGAAACGTTTGCCTGTGTCTCTGCTCAGATGGAGTGTGTTCTGATGGAAACGTTTGCCTGTGTCTCTGCTCAGATGGAGTGTGTTCTGGCAGAAACATTTGCCTGTGTCTCTGCTCAGATGGAGTGTGTTCTGGCGGAAACGTTTGCCTGGGTCTCTGCTCAGATGGAGTGTGTTCTGGCGGAAACGTTTGCCTGTGTCTCTGCTCAGATGGAGTGTGTTCTGGCGGAAACGTTTGCCTGTGTCTCTGCTCAGATGGAGTGTGTTCTGGCGGAAACGTTTGCCTGTGTCTCTGCTCAGATGGAGTGTGTTCTGGCGGAAACGTTTGCCTGTGTCTCTGCTCAGATGGAGTGTGTTCCGGCGGAAACGTTTGCCTGTGTCTCTGCTCAGATGGAGTGTGTTCTGGTGGAAACGTTTGCCTGTGTCTCTGCTCAGATGGAGTGTGTTCTGACGGAAACGTTTGCCTGTGTCTCTGCTCAGATGGAGTGTGTTCTGGTGGAAACGTTTGCCTGTGTCTCTGCTCAGATGGAGTGTGTTCTGGCGGAAACGTTTGCCTGTGTGTCTGCTCAGATGGAGTGTGTTCTGACGGAAACGTTTGCCTGTGTCTCTGCTCAGATGGAGTGTGTTCCGGCGGAAACGTTTGCCTGTGTCTCTGCTCAGATGGAGTGTGTTCTGATGGAAACGTTTGCCTGTGTCTCTGCTCAGATGGAGTGTGTTCTGGCGGAAACGTTTGCCTGTGTCTGCTCAGATGGAGTGTGTTCTGACGGAAACGTTTGCCTTTGTCTCTGCTCAGATGGAGTGTGTTCTGGCGGAAACGTTTGCCTGTGTCTGCTCAGATGGAGTGTGTTCTGACGGAAACGTTTGCCTGTGTCTCTGCTCAGATGGAGTGTGTTCTGACGGAAACGTTTGCCTGTGTCTGCTCAGATGGAGTGTGTTCTGATGGAAACGTTTGCCTGTGTCTCTGCTCAGATGGAGTGTGTTCTGGCAGAAACGTTTGCCTGTGTCTGCTCAGATGGAGTGTGTTCTGGCGGAAATGTTTGCCTGTGTCTCTGCTCAGATGGAGTGTGTTCTGGCGGAAACGTTTGCCTGTGTCTGCTCAGATGGAGTGTGTTCTGACGGAAACGTTTGCCTGTGTCTCTGCTCAGATGGAGTGTGTTCTGGCGGAAACGTTTGCTTGTGTCTCTGCTCAGATGGAGTGTGTTCTGACGGAAACGTTTGCCTGTGTCTCTGCTCAGATGGAGTGTGTTCTGGCGGAAACGTTTGCTTGTGTCTCTGCTCAGATGGAGTGTGTTCTGGCGGAAACGTTTGCCTATGTCTCTGCTCAGATGGAGTGTGTTCTGGTGGAAACGTTTGCCTGTGTCTCTGCTCAGATGGAGTGTGTTCTGGTGGAAACGTTTGCTTGTGTCTCTGCTCAGATGGAGTGTGTTCTGGCAGAAACGTTTGCCTGTGTCTGCTCAGATGGAGTGTGTTCCGGCGGAAACGTTTGCCTGTGTCTGCTCAGATGGAGTGTGTTCCGGCGGAAACGTTTGCCTGTGTCTCTGCTCAGATGGAGTGTGTTCCGGCGGAAACGTTTGCCTGTGTCTGCTCAGATGGAGTGTGTTCCGGCGGAAACGTTTGCCTGTGTCTCTGCTCAGATGGAGTGTGTTCCGGCGGAAACGTTTGCCTGTGTCTGCTCAGATGGAGTGTGTTCCGGCGGAAACGTTTGCCTGTGTCTCTGCTCAGATGGAGTGTGTTCCGGCGGAAACGTTTGCCTGTGTCTCTGCTCAGATGGAGTGTGTTCCGGCGGAAACGTTTGCCTGTGTCTGCTCTGATGGAGTGTGTTCTGGCGGAAACGTTTGCCTGTGTCTCTGCTCAGATGGAGTGTGTTCCGGCGGAAACGTTGGCCTGTGTCTGCTCAGATGGAGTGTGTTCCGGCGGAAACGTTTGCCTGTGTCTGCTCAGATGGAGTGTGTTCTGGCGGAAACGTTTGCCTGTGTCTGCTCAGATGGAGTGTGTTCTGACGGAAACGTTTGCCTGTGTCTGCTCAGATGGAGTGTGTTCTGGCGGAAACGTTTGCCTGTCTCTGCTCAGATGGAGTGTGTTCTGGCGGAAACGTTTGCCTGTGTCTCTGCTCAGATGGAGTGTGTTCTGGCGGAAACGTTTGCCTGTGTCTCTGCTCAGATGGAGTGTGTTCTGGTGGAAACGTTTGCTTGTGTCTCTGCTCAGATGGAGTGTGTTCTGACGGAAACGTTTGCCTGTGTCTGCTCAGATGGAGTGTGTTCTGGCGGAAACGTTTGCCTGTGTCTCTGCTCAGATGGAGTGTGTTCTGGCGGAAACGTTTGCCTGTGTCTCTGCTCAGATGGAGTGTGTTCTGGCGGAAATGTTTGCCTGTGTCTGCTCAGATGGAGTGTGTTCTGGCGGAAACGTTTGCCTGTGTCTCTGCTCAGATGGAGTGTGTTCTGGCGGAAACGTTTGCCTGTGTCTCTGCTCAGATGGAGTGTGTTCTGACGGAAACGTTTGCCTGTGTCTGCTCAGATGGAGTGTGTTCTGACGGAAATGTTTGCCTGTGTCTCTGCTCAGATGGAGTGTTTTCTGGCGGAAACGTTTGCCTGTGTCTGCTCAGATGGAGTGTGTTCTGACGGAAACGTTTGCCTGTGTCTCTGCTCAGATGGAGTGTGTTCTGACGGAAAAGTTTGCCTGTGTCTGCTCAGATGGAGTGTGTTCTGGCGGAAACGTTTGCCTGTGTCTGCTCAGATGGAGTGTGTTCTGACGGAAACGTTTGCCTGTGTCTCTGCTCAGATGGAGTGTGTTCTGGTGGAAACGTTTGCTTGTGTCTCTGCTCAGATGGAGTGTGTTCTGGTGGAAACGTTTGCCTGTGTCTCTGCTCAGATGGAGTGTGTTCTGGTGGAAACGTTTGCCTGTGTCTCTGCTCAGATGGAGTGTGTTCTGGTGGAAACGTTTGCTTGTGTCTCTGCTCAGATGGAGTGTGTTCTGGCGGAAACGTTTGCCTGTGTCTGCTCAGATGGAGTGTGTTCTGGCGGAAACGTTTGCCTGTGTCTCTGCTCAGATGGAGTGTGTTCTGGCGGAAACGTTTGCCTGTGTCTCTGCTCAGATGGAGTGTGTTCTGGCGGAAACGTTTGCCTGTGTCTCTGCTCAGATGGAGTGTGTTCCGGCGGAAACGTTTGCCTGTGTCTGCTCAGATGGAGTGTGTTCCGGCGGAAAGGTTTGCCTGTGTCTGCTCAGATGGAGTGTGTTCCGGCGGAAACGTTTGCCTGTGTCTGCTCAGATGGAGTGTGTTCCGGCGGAAACGTTTGCCTGTGTCTCTGCTCAGATGGAGTGTGTTCCGGCGGAAACGTTTGCCTGTGTCTGCTCAGATGGAGTGTGTTCCGGCGGAAACGTTTGCCTGTGTCTCTGCTCAGATGGAGTGTGTTCCGGCGGAAACGTTTGCCTGTGTCTCTGCTCAGATGGAGTGTGTTCCGGCGGAAACGTTTGCCTGTGTCTGCTCTGATGGAGTGTGTTCTGGCGGAAACGTTTGCCTGTGTCTCTGCTCAGATGGAGTGTGTTCCGGCGGAAACGTTGGCCTGTGTCTGCTCAGATGGAGTGTGTTCCGGCGGAAACGTTTGCCTGTGTCTGCTCAGATGGAGTGTGTTCTGGCGGAAACGTTTGCCTGTGTCTGCTCAGATGGAGTGTGTTCTGACGGAAACGTTTGCCTGTGTCTGCTCAGATGGAGTGTGTTCTGGCGGAAACGTTTGCCTGTCTCTGCTCAGATGGAGTGTGTTCTGGCGGAAACGTTTGCCTGTGTCTCTGCTCAGATGGAGTGTGTTCTGGCGGAAACGTTTGCCTGTGTCTCTGCTCAGATGGAGTGTGTTCTGGTGGAAACGTTTGCTTGTGTCTCTGCTCAGATGGAGTGTGTTCTGACGGAAACGTTTGCCTGTGTCTGCTCAGATGGAGTGTGTTCTGGCGGAAACGTTTGCCTGTGTCTCTGCTCAGATGGAGTGTGTTCTGACGGAAACGTTTGCCTGTGTCTGCTCAGATGGAGTGTGTTCTGACGGAAATGTTTGCCTGTGTCTCTGCTCAGATGGAGTGTTTTCTGGCGGAAACGTTTGCCTGTGTCTGCTCAGATGGAGTGTGTTCTGACGGAAACGTTTGCCTTTGTCTCTGCTCAGATGGAGTGTGTTCTGACGGAAAAGTTTGCCTGTGTCTGCTCAGATGGAGTGTGTTCTGGCGGAAACGTTTGCCTGTGTCTGCTCAGATGGAGTGTGTTCTGACGGAAACGTTTGCCTGTGTCTCTGCTCAGATGGAGTGTGTTCTGTTGGAAACGTTTGCTTGTGTCTCTGCTCAGATGGAGTGTGTTCTGGTGGAAACGTTTGCCTGTGTCTCTGCTCAGATGGAGTGTGTTCTGGCGGAAACGTTTGCCTGTGTCTGCTCTGATGGAGTGTGTTCTGGCGGAAACGTTTGCCTGTGTCTCTGCTCAGATGGAGTGTGTTCCGGCGGAAACGTTGGCCTGTGTCTGCTCAGATGGAGTGTGTTCCGGCGGAAACGTTTGCCTGTGTCTGCTCAGATGGAGTGTGTTCTGGCGGAAACGTTTGCCTGTGTCTGCTCAGATGGAGTGTGTTCTGACGGAAACGTTTGCCTGTGTCTGCTCAGATGGAGTGTGTTCTGGCGGAAACGTTTGCCTGTCTCTGCTCAGATGGAGTGTGTTCTGGTGGAAACGTTTGCCTGTGTCTCTGCTCAGATGGAGTGTGTTCTGGCGGAAACGTTTGCCTGTGTCTCTGCTCAGATGGAGTGTGTTCTGGTGGAAACGTTTGCTTGTGTCTCTGCTCAGATGGAGTGTGTTCTGACGGAAACGTTTGCCTGTGTCTGCTCAGATGGAGTGTGTTCTGGCGGAAACGTTTGCCTGTGTCTCTGCTCAGATGGAGTGTGTTCTGACGGAAACGTTTGCCTGTGTCTGCTCAGATGGAGTGTGTTCTGACGGAAATGTTTGCCTGTGTCTCTGCTCAGATGGAGTGTTTTCTGGCGGAAACGTTTGCCTGTGTCTGCTCAGATGGAGTGTGTTCTGACGGAAACGTTTGCCTTTGTCTCTGCTCAGATGGAGTGTGTTCTGACGGAAAAGTTTGCCTGTGTCTGCTCAGATGGAGTGTGTTCTGGCGGAAACGTTTGCCTGTGTCTGCTCAGATGGAGTGTGTTCTGACGGAAACGTTTGCCTGTGTCTCTGCTCAGATGGAGTGTGTTCTGGCGGAAACGTTTGCCTGTGTCTGCTCAGATGGAGTGTGTTCTGGTGGAAACGTTTGCCTGTGTCTCTGCTCAGATGGAGTGTGTTCTGGCGGAAACGTTTGCCTGTGTCTCTGCTCAGATGGAGTGTGTTCTGGCGGAAACGTTTGCCTGTGTCTCTGCTCAGATGGAGTGTGTTCTGGCGGAAACGTTTGCCTGTGTCTCTGCTCAGATGGAGTGTGTTCCGGCGGAAACGTTTGCCTGTGTCTGCTCAGATGGAGTGTGTTCTGGCGGAAACGTTTGCCTGTGTCTGCTCAGATGGAGTGTGTTCTGGCGGAAACGTTTGCCTGTGTCTCTGCTCAGATGGAGTGTGTTCTGGCGGAAACGTTTGCCTGTGTCTGCTCAGATGGAGTGTGTTCTGGCGGAAACGTTTGCCTGTGTCTCTGCTCAGATGGAGTGTGTTCTGGCGGAAACGTTTGCCTGTGTCTCTGCTCAGATGGAGTGTGTTCTGGCGGAAACGTTTGCCTGTGACTCTGCTCAGATGGAGTGTGTTCTGGCGGAAACGTTTGCCTGTGTCTCTGCTCAGATGGAGTGTGTTCTGGCGGAAACGTTTGCCTGTGTCTGCTCAGATGGAGTGTGTTCTGGTGGAAACGTTTGCCTGTGTCTCTGCTCAGATGGAGTGTGTTCTGGCGGAAACGTTTGCCTGTGTCTCTGCTCAGATGGAGTGTGTTCTGGCGGAAACGTTTGCCTGTGTCTCTGCTCAGATGGAGTGTGTTCTGACGGAAACGTTTGCCTGTGTCTCTGCTCAGATGGAGTGTGTTCTGGCGGAAACGTTTGCCTGTGTCTCTGCTCAGATGGAGTGTGTTCTGGTGGAAACGTTTGCCTGTGACTCTGCTCAGATGGAGTGTGTTCTGGCGGAAACGTTTGCCTGTGTCTCTGCTCAGATGGAGTGTGTTCTGGCGGAAACGTTTGCCTGTGTCTGCTCAGATGGAGTGTGTTCTGGTGGAAACGTTTGCCTGTGTCTCTGCTCAGATGGAGTGTGTTCTGGCGGAAACGTTTGCCTGTGTCTCTGCTCAGATGGAGTGTGTTCTGGCGGAAACGTTTGCCTGTGTCTCTGCTCAGATGGAGTGTGTTCTGACGGAAACGTTTGCCTGTGTCTCTGCTCAGATGGAGTGTGTTCTGGCGGAAACGTTTGCCTGTGTCTCTGCTCAGATGGAGTGTGTTCTGGTGGAAACGTTTGCCTGTGTCTCTGCTCAGATGGAGTGTGTTCTGGCGGAAACATTTGCCTGTGTCTGCTCAGATGGAGTGTGTTCTGGCGGAAACGTTTGCCTGTGTCTGCTCAGATGGAGTGTGTTCTGGCGGAAACGTTTGCCTGTGTCTCTGCTCAGATGGAGTGTGTTCTGGTGGAAACGTTTGCCTGTGTCTGCTCAGATGGAGTGTGTTCTGGCGGAAACGTTTGCCTGTGTCTGCTCAGATGGAGTGTGTTCTGGCGGAAACGTTTGCCTGTGTCTATGCTCAGATGGAGTGTGTTCTGGTGGAAACGTTTGCCTGTGTCTCTGCTCAGATGGAGTGTGTTCTGACGGAAACGTTTGCCTGTGTCTCTGCTCAGATGGAGTGTGTTCCGGCGGAAACGTTTGCCTGTGTCTCTGCTCAGATGGAGTGTGTTCTGACGGAAACGTTTGCCTGTGTCTCTGCTCAGATGGAGTGTGTTCTGGCGGAAACGTTTGCCTGTGTCTCTGCTCAGATGGAGTGTGTTCTGGCGGAAACGTTTGCCTGTGTCTCTGCTCAGATGGAGTGTGTTCTGGCAGAAACGTTTGCCTGTGTCTCTGCTCAGATGGAGTGTGTTCTGGCGGAAACGTTTGCCTGTGTCTCTGCTCAGATGGAGTGTGTTCTGGTGGAAACGTTTGCCTGTGTCTCTGCTCAGATGGAGTGTGTTCTGACGGAAACGTTTGCCTGTGTCTCTGCTCAGATGGAGTGTGTTCTGACGGAAACGTTTGCCTGTGTCTCTGCTCAGATGGAGTGTGTTCCGGCGGAAACGTTTGCCTGTGTCTCTGCTCAGATGGAGTGTGTTCTGACGGAAACGTTTGCCTGTGTCTCTGCTCAGATGGAGTGTGTTCTGGCGGAAACGTTTGCCTGAGTCTGCTCAGATGGAGTGTGTTCTGGCGGAAATGTTTGCCTGTGTCTCTGCTCAGATGGAGTGTGTTCCGGCGGAAACGTTTGCCTGTGTCTGCTCAGATGGAGTGTGTTCTGGCGGAAACGTTTGCCTGTGTCTCTGCTCAGATGGAGTGTGTTCTGGCGGAAACGTTTGCCTGTGTCTCTGCTCAGATGGAGTGTGTTCTGACGGAAACGTTTGCCTGTGTCTGCTCAGATGGAGTGTGTTCTGGCGGAAACGTTTGCCTGTGTCTCTGCTCAGATGGAGTGTGTTCTGGCGGAAACGTTTGCCTGTGTCTCTGCTCAGATGGAGTGTGTTCTGGCGGAAACGTTTGCCTGTGTCTCTGCTCAGATGGAGTGTGTTCTGGCGGAAACGTTTGCCTGTGTCTCTGCTCAGATGGAGTGTGTTCTGGCGGAAACGTTTGCCTGTGTCTCTGCTCAGATGGAGTGTGTTCTGGCGGAAACGTTTGCCTGTGTCTCTGCTCAGATGGAGTGTGTTCTGACGGAAACGTTTGCCTGTGTCTCTGCTCAGATGGAGTGTGTTCTGGCGGAAACGTTTGCCTGTGTCTCTGCTCAGATGGAGTGTGTTCTGGCGGAAACGTTTGCCTGTGTCTCTGCTCAGATGGAGTGTGTTCTGGCGGAAACGTTTGCCTGTGTCTCTGCTCAGATGGAGTGTGTTCTGGCGGAAACGTTTGCCTGTGTCTCTGCTCAGATGGAGTGTGTTCTGGCGGAAACGTTTTCCTGTGTCTGCTCAGATGGAGTGTGTTCTGGCGGAAACGTTTGCCTGTGTCTGCTCAGATGGAGTGTGTTCTGACGGAAACGTTTGCCTGTGTCTCTGCTCAGATGGAGTGTGTTCTGGCGGAAACGTTTGCCTGTGTCTCTGCTCAGATGGAGTGTGTTCTGGCGGAAACGTTTGCCTGTGTCTCTGCTCAGATGGAGTGTGTTCTGACGGAAACGTTTGCCTGTGTCTCTGCTCAGATGGAGTGTGTTCTGGCGGAAACGTTTGCCTGTGTCTCTGCTCAGATGGAGTGTGTTCTGACGGAAACGTTTGCCTGTGTCTCTGCTCAGATGGAGTGTGTTCTGGCGGAAACGTTTGCCTGTGTCTGCTCAGATGGAGTGTGTTCTGGTGGAAACGTTTGCCTGTGTCTCTGCTCAGATGGAGTGTGTTCTGGCGGAAACGTTTGCCTGTGTCTCTGCTCAGATGGAGTGTGTTCTGGCGGAAACGTTTGCCTGTGTCTCTGCTCAGATGGAGTGTGTTCTGGCGGAAACGTTTGCCTGTGTCTCTGCTCAGATGGAGTGTGTTCCGGCGGAAACGTTTGCCTGTGTCTGCTCAGATGGAGTGTGTTCTGGCGGAAATGTTTGCCTGTGTCTCTGCTCAGATGGAGTGTGTTCCGGCGGAAACGTTTGCCTGTGTCTGCTCAGATGGAGTGTGTTCTGGCGGAAACGTTTGCCTGTGTCTCTGCTCAGATGGAGTGTGTTCTGGCGGAAACGTTTGCCTGTGTCTCTGCTCAGATGGAGTGTGTTCTGACGGAAACGTTTGCCTGTGTCTGCTCAGATGGAGTGTGTTCTGGCGGAAACGTTTGCCTGTGTCTCTGCTCAGATGGAGTGTGTTCTGGTGGAAACGTTTGCCTGTGTCTCTGCTCAGATGGAGTGTGTTCTGGCGGAAACGTTTGCCTGTGTCTCTGCTCAGACGGAGTGTGTTCTGGCGGAAACGTTTGCCTGTGTCTCTGCTCAGACGGAGTGTGTTCTGGCGGAAACGTTTGCCTGTGTCTCTGCTCAGACGGAGTGTGTTCTGGCGGAAACGTTTGCCTGTGTCTCTGCTCAGACGGAGTGTGTTCTGGCGGAAACGTTTGCCTGTGTCTCTGCTCAGATGGAGTGTGTTCTGACGGAAACGTTTGCCTGTGTCTCTGCTCAGATGGAGTGTGTTCTGACGGAAACGTTTGCCTGTGTCTCTGCTCAGATGGAGTGTGTTCTGGCGGAAACGTTTGCCTGTGTCTGCTCAGATGGAGTGTGTTCTGACGGAAACGTTTGCCTGTGTCTGCTCAGATGGGGTGTGTTCTGGTGGAAACGTTTGCCTGTTTCTCTGCTCAGATGGAGTGTGTTCTGGCGGAAACGTTTGCCTGTGTCTCTGCTCAGATGGAGTGTGTTCTGGCGGAAACGTTTGCCGATCATCTGATCATGAGGAGAGACGCTGTAATGAAGTCTCTGAGACTGATGTGGTTCTGCACAGCTGATCATCAATCATGTGACTGATCTTCATTTACACATCAAACGCTGTTTTTCTTTAGACAGGAAATGCTTTAATCGGCTTCTGCTCAATAACGAGCGTCCGGTAATTAATGAACTCAAACACTTTCCCTCTGCGAATCGCCTCAGACACAGTCTGCTGTTTTCCCTGGCCGGACAAGATTGGGATCTGGAAGCGACACTCGTATCTTATACCTCATTTATTATTATTATTATTATTATTATTATTATTCATTTAAAATTAAATGTATTATTATTTTTTATTTCCAAATTCTGTATTTTCTATTTAAATTTTTATGGATTCAGGTTTTGTTTTTTTTTTTTGTTTTTTTTTTTATTCTGATTTAAAAGTTAAATTAAATGTTAATTATGAAAAGGCATGTCTAATTAATTGAAATCAAGAAACTTATTTTTTAATAAATTGTGCAGAACTGTATATTTTTTAGGGCCTGATCTATTGAATTCATAAAACTTTAACAACTTGTTTTTTTTGCATTAGTTTTACAATAGAGCCCTTGAAATGTTTTTTCAAAAAGTCTGTAGTTTGTTTTTATTTCTCTGAAATTAATGATTTAATGTCATAAACGATGGTAATCAAATGAAGGCATAAAACATCAACCGTTTTTATGCACTTTAATATTCACCATTTTCCATTTGATTATTCTTCCAAAATCAGATCAATTCTGTGACATATTTTTCTTTGACATTGTGAAAATGTCCTATAACTGAACGGTTGCAGTGATATAACGCGATCTCGAGCCGCTTCATACACAATAAACC
>NC_138228.1:48482497-48509997 GCF_964197995.2 Scardinius erythrophthalmus
ATAAAAGTGCATCTGTCCATCATAAAAGTGCATCTGTCCATCATAAAAGTGCACCTGTCCATCATAAAAGTGCATCTATCATCATAAAAGTGCATCTGTCATCATAAAAGTGCATCTATCCATGATAAAATGCATCTGTCCATCATAAAAGTGCATCTGTCCATCATAAAAGTGCATCTGTCCATCATAAAAGTGCATCTATCCATGATAAAATGCATCTGTCCATCATAAAAGTGCATCTGTCCATCATAAAAGTGCATCTATCATCATAAAAGTGCATCTATCCATCATAAAAGTGCATCTGTCCATCATAAAAGTGCAACTGTCCATCATAAAAGTGCATCTATCCATCATAAAAGTGCATCTGTCCATCATAAAAGTGCATCTATCATCATAAAAGTGCATCTATCATCATAAAAGTGCATCTGTCCATCATAAAAGTGCATCTGTCCATCATAAAAGTGCATCTATCATCATAAAAGTGCATCTATCCATCATAAAAGTGCATCTGTCCATCATAAAAGTGCATCTGTCCATCATAAAAGTGCATCTGTCATCATAAAAGTGCATCTATCCATCATAAAAGTGCATCTGTCCATCATAAAAGTGCATCTGTCCATCATAAAAGTGAATCTATCCATGATAAAAGTGCATCTGTCCATCATAAAAGTGCATCTATCCATGATAAAAGTGCATCTGTCCATCATAAAAGTGCATCTATCCATGACAAAAGTGCATCTGTCCATCATAAAAGTGCATCTGTCCATCATAAAAGTGCATCTATCATCATAAAAGTGCATCTATCATCATAAAAGTGCATCTGTCCATCATAAAAGTGCATCTGTCCATCATAAAAGTGCATCTATCATCATAAAAGTGCATCTATCCATCATAAAAGTGCATCTGTCCATCATAAAAGTGCATCTGTCCATCATAGAAGTGCATCTGTCCATCATAAAAGTGCATCTGTCCATCATAAAAGTGCATCTGTCCATCATAAAAGTGCATCTATCCATCATAAAAGTGCATCTATCCATAATAAAAGTGCATCTATCCATCATAAAAGTGCATCTATCCATCATAAAAGTGCATCTGTCCATCATAAAAGTGCAACTGTCCATCATAAAAGTGCATCTATCCATGATAAAAGTGCATCTGTCCATCATAAAAGTGCATCTATCTATCATAAAAGTGCATCTGTCCATCATAAAAGTGCATCTGTCCATCATAAAAGTGCATCTATCATCATAAAAGTGCATCTATCCATCATAAAAGTGCATCTGTCCATCATAAAAGTGCATCTATCCATCATAAAAGTGCATCTGTCCATCATAAAAGTGCATCTGTCCATCATAAAAGTGCATCTATCCATCATAAAAGTGCATCTGTCCATCATAAAAGTGCATCTGTCCATCATAAAAGTGCATCTATCATCATAAAAGTGCATCTGTCCATCATAAAAGCGCATCTATCATCATAAAAGCGCATCTATCCATGATAAAAGTGCATCTATCCATCATAAAAGTGCATCTATCCATCATAAAAGGGCATCTGTCCATCATAAAAGTGCATCTGTCCATCATAAAAGTGCATCTATCCATCATAAAAGTGCATCTATCATCATAAAAGTGCATCTGTCATCATAAAAGTGCATCTGTCCATGATAAAAGTGCATCTGTCCATCAAAAAGTGCATCTATCCATCAAAAAGTGCATCTGTCCATCATAAAAGTGCATCTATCCATCATAAAAGTGCATCTGTCATCATAAAAGTGCATCTATCCATCATAAAAGTGCATCTGTCCATCATAGAAGTGCATCTGTCCATCATAAAAGTGCATCTGTCCATCATAAAAGTGCATCTATCCATAATAAAAGTGCATCTATCCATCATAAAAGTGCATCTATCCATCATAAAAGTGCATCTGTCCATCATAAAAGTGCATCTATCCATCATAAAAGTGCATCTGTCCATCATAAAAGTGCATCTATCCATCATAAAAGTGCATCTATCCATCATATAAGTGCATCTGTCATTATAAAAGTGCATCTGTCCATCATATAAGTGCATCTGTCATCATACAAGTGCATCTATCCATCATAAAAGTGCATCTATCCATCATAAAAGTGCATCTATCCATCATATAAGTCCATCTGTCATCATAAAAGTGCATCTGTCCATCATATAAGTGCATCTGTCATCATAAAAGTGCATCTATCCATCATATAAGTGCATCTGTCATCATAAAAGTGCATCTATCCATCATAAAAGGGCATCTGTCCATCATAAAAGTGCATCTGTCCATGATAAAAGTGCATCTGTCCATGATAAAAGTGCATCTGTCCATCATATAAGTGCATCTGTCATCATAAAAGTGCATCTATCCATCATAAAAGGGCATCTGTCCATCATAAAAGTGCATCTGTCCATCATAAAAGTGCATCTGTCCATGATAAAAGTGCATCTGTCCATCATAAAAGTGCATCTATCATCATAAAAGTGCATCTATCCATCATAAAAGTGCATCTGTCATCATAAAAGTGCATCTATCCATCATAAAAGTGCATCTGTCCATCATAGAAGTGCATCTGTCCATCATAAAAGTGCATCTGTCCATCATAAAAGTGCATCTGTCCATCATAAAAGTGCATCTATCCATCATAAAAGTGCATCTATCCATAATAAAAGTGCATCTATCCATCATAAAAGTGCATCTATCCATCATAAAAGTGCATCTATCCATCATAAAAGTGCATCTATCCATCATAAAAGTGCATCTATCCATCATAAAAGTGCATCTATCCATCATAAAAGTGCATCTATCCATCATATAAGTCCATCTGTCATCATAAAAGTGCATCTGTCCATCATATAAGTGCATCTGTCATCATAAAAGTGCATCTGTCCATCATAGAAGTGCATCTGTCATCATAAAAGTGCATCTATCCATCATATAAGTGCATCTGTCATCATAAAAGTGCATCTATCCATCATAAAAGGGCATCTGTCATCATAAAAGTGCATCTGTCCATCATAAAAGTGCATCTGTCCATCATAAAAGTGCATCTATCATCATAAAAGTGCATCTATCCATCATAAAAGTGCATCTGTCATCATAAAAGTGCATCTGTCCATCATAGAAGTGCATCTGTCCATCATAAAAGTGCATCTGTCCATCATAAAAGTGCATCTATCCATCATAAAAGTGCATCTATCCATCATAAAGGTGCATCTATCCATCATAAAAGTGCATCTATCCATCATAAAAGTGCATCTGTCCATCATAAAAGTGCATCTATCCATCATAAAAGTGCATCTGTCCATCATAAAAGTGCATCTATCCATCATAAAAGTGCATCTATCCATCATATAAGTGCATCTGTCATCATAAAAGTGCATCTGTCCATCATAAAAGTGCATCTGTCCATCAAAAAGTGCATCTATCCATCAAAAAGTGCATCTGTCCATCATAAAAGTGCATCTGTCCATCATAAAAGTGCATCTATCCATCATAAAAGTGCATCTATCCATCAAAAAGTGCATCTGTCCATCATAAAAGTGCATCTGTCCATCATAAAAGTGCATCTATCCATCATAAAAGTGCATCTATCCATCATAAAAGTGCATCTATCCATCATAAAAGTGCATCTGTCCATCATAAAAGTGCATCTATCCATCATAAAAGTGCATCTGTCCATCATAAAAGTGCATCTATCCATCATAAAAGTGCATCTATCCATCATATAAGTGCATCTGTCATCATAAAAGTGCATCTGTCCATCATAAAAGTGCATCTGTCCATCAAAAAGTGCATCTATCCATCAAAAAGTGCATCTGTCCATCATAAAAGTGCATCTGTCCATCATAAAAGTGCATCTATCCATCATAAAAGTGCATCTATCCATCAAAAAGTGCATCTGTCCATCATAAAAGTGCATCTGTCCATCATAAAAGTGCATCCATCCATCATAAAAGTGCATCTATCATCATAAAAGTGCATCTGTCCATCATAAAAGTGCATCTGTCATCATAAAAGTGCATCTGTCCATCATAAAAGTGCATCTATCATCATAAAAGTGCATCTATCATCATAAAAGTGCATCTGTCATCATAAAAGTGCATCTGTCCATCATAAAAGTGCATCTATCATCATAAAAGTGCATCTGTCATCATAAAAGTGCATCTGTCATCATAAAAGTGCATCTGTCCATCATAAAAGTGCATCTATCATCATAAAAGTGCATCTGTCATCATAAAAGTGCATCTGTCCATCATAAAAGTGCATCTATCATCATAAAAGTGCATCTGTCATCATAAAAGTGCATCTGTCCATCATAAAAGTGCATCTATCATCATAAAAGTGCATCTGTAATCATAAAAGTGCATCTGTCCATCATAAAAGTGCATCTGTCCATCATAAAAGTGCATCTGTCCATCATAAAAGTGCATCTATCATCATAAAAGTGCATCTATCATCATAAAAGTGCATCTATCATCATAAAAGTGCATCTGTCATCATAAAAGTGCATCTATCATCATAAAAGTGCATCTATCATCATAAAAGTGCATCTGTCCATCATAAAAGTGCATCTGTCCATCATAAAAGTGCATCTATCCATCATGAAAGTGCATCTATCATCATAAAAGTGCATCTGTCCATCATAAAAGTGCATCTATCATCATAAAAGTGCATCTGTCATCATAAAAGTGCATCTGTCATCATAAAAGTGCATCTGTCCATCATAAAAGTGTATCTGTCCATCATAAAAGTGTATCTGTCCATCATAAAAGTGCATCTATCATCATAAAAGTGCATCTGTCCATCATAAAAGTGCATCTGTCCATCATAAAAGTGCATCTATCATCATAAAAGTGCATCTATCATCATAAAAGTGCATCTGTCCATCATAAAAGTGCATCTGTCCATCATAAAAGTGCATCTGTCCATCATAAAAGTGCTTCACATGGCTCTGCAGGGTTTATAAAGGCCTTTGAGGTTTTGTCTCGTGCCGTGGACAAGCTTTACATTAGCTGGTCACGTGAAAGGCATAAAGCGCAGATAAAAGATTCCTCTCGTCAGTGCTAGACTACAGCAATATTGTGGTGCTAGAGAGAATGGCTATGGAATGATGCCTCGGGTGGAAGACCCTTTGGCTATCGTCGTCAACCAAAGTCTTCAGAGAAGCAGGTTGACCTGAGGGCCGTCCCAAAGCTAAGAAGACTTCGGGGAAGAGGCCCGAGCTGTCGTAGGACCTCTCAGGGCTAAACCGCACAGCATTCGCATCTGCACATCAAGAATCAAGAATGAATCTCAAAGTACACTCGAAACCAGCCTCGAGAGGGGAGGTGCAGCCTGCAGTCGACCCAGAGCAGGGTATGGGAACAGGAGGTAAATTCTCTGTTGGCGAAGGAGGCCAGAGAACGTGTTCCTCCGCCAGACAGGGAGTCCGGCTTCTACAGTTCCTAGAAGAATGGGGGGTTGCGTCCAATTTTAGATCTACGGCACTTCTCTGAGGAGATTCAAGTCAAGTCAAGTCAACTTTATTTATATAGCGCTTTTCACAATACAGATTGTATCAAAGCAGCTTCACAGTATTAAATAAAATAGTACATCAGTGTTTGTTTCTGGTGTAAAACATCCACGTTTGGTAATGCAGATCAATAGCACTGGTGAATCGATTAATCAATTTAAGCATCCCCAACTGAGCAAGCCAAAGGCAACAGTGGCAAGGAACCGAAAAACTCCATTAGGTGACCTAATGGAGAAAAAAAAAACCTTGGGAGAACCCAGGCTCAGTCGGGGGCCAGTTCTCCTCTGGCGTTTATGAACTAGAGGTCGGATTTAACTGTAAGATTAAAATATTATATGAATGCCTGGCTGAAGAGATGCGTCTTTAATCTAGTTTTAAACTGGGAGAGCGAATCTGAGCAACGAACAGTATCAGGAAGGCTATTCCAGAGTTTTGGTGCTAAATGTGAAAATGCTCTCCCTCCTTTGGTGGATCTGGATATCCTAGGTATGACCAGAAGCCTCGAATTTAGTGATCTTTAAGAGCGCGATGGATTATAGGGCGATAGAAGATCCGTTAAATAAACTGGAGCTAAGCCATTTAGGGCTTTATAAGTCAGTAGCAATACCTTGTAATTAATACGGAACTTTATAGGTAACCAATGTAGTGATGATAAAATTGGTGTTATATGGTCAAACTTTCTTGATCTAGTAAGAACTCTAGCGGCGGCATTTTGGACTAACTGTAGCTTGTTTATTGAGGATGCAGGACAACCGGCTAATAACGCATTACAGTAATCTAGTCTCGAGGTCATGAATGCATGAACTAGCTTTTCTGCATCAGAAACAGATAGCATGTTACGTAATTTAGCAATATTTCTAAGGTGAAAAAATGCTGTTTTTGTAACATATGAAATATGATTTTCAAAAGACAAGTTACAATCTAATATAACACCCAGGTCTTTTACTGTAGAGGATAAAGTAACAGGACACCCTACTATGTTAAAGTTGTATTGTAAGAGGTTTTGTGGGCGGTTTTTTGAACCGATAAGTATTACCTCTGTCTTATCTGGATTTAATAAAAGAAAATTGTGCGTCATCCAATCTTTTATATCTTTAACACACTCTGTCAATTTGGATAATTTAGCGTTTTCATCCGGCCGTGATGAAATATATAGTTGAGTGTCATCAGCATAACAATGGAAACTAATTCCATGTTTCCTTATAATATTTCCAAGTGGCAGCATATATATTGAGAATAATAGAGGGCCTAACACAGATCCTTGCGGCACTCCATAGTTTACTGGAGTTATGATCGATTTTTCTCCGTTTAAATAGACAAAATGGTAGCGGTCAGATAGGTATGATCTGAACCAGCTTAATGCTTGTCCTTGAACACCGGTATAGTTTTGTAGCCGATCTAAGAGTATTGTGTGATCTATAGTATCGAACGCAGCACTAAGATCAAGTAAAACTAGTATTGAGATACAGCCTTGGTCAGAAGCTAAGAGTAAATCATTTGTGATTTTAACGAGGGCAGTTTCAGTGTTATGGTGCGGCCGGAAACCAGACTGAAACTTTTCATAGGTGTCATTTTCTTGCAAGAAAGAGCCTAGTTGGGCAGACACAACTTTTTCTAATATTTTGGACATAAAAGGAAGATTTGAAATGGGTCTATAATTTGCTAGGTTATTTGGGTCTAATTGTGGTTTCTTAATGAGAGGTTTTATAACTGCCAATTTAAATGTTCTTGGAACATGACCTAAAGATAAAGACGAGTTAATAATATTGAGGAGAGGCTCTTCCACTATAGGTAACACTTCTTTCAATAGTTTAGTTGGTATGGGATCTAATAAACATGTTGTTGTTTTAGAGGAAATGATAAATTTATTTAACTCTTTTTGTTCTATAGTTGTAAAGCACTGTAATTGTTCTTGCGGGGTGATAATCGAGGCTGAATTATAAGGCGCGATTGAAGATTGAACGTTTACAATTGTGGATCTGATGTTTTCTATTTTCTCAGTGAAAAAATTCATGAAATCATTACTACTAAACTGTAACGGAATATTTTGTTCAGGTGATGCTTGTTTATTTGTTAGTCTAGCCACGGTGTTAAATAAGAACCTAGGATTGTTTTGGTTATTTTCTATTAGTTTGCGGAGATGCTCAGCCCTGGCCGCTTTTAGGGCCTTTTTATAGCGTGACGTACTGTCTTTCCAAGCGATTCTAAAAACCTCTAAATTAGTTTGTTTCCATTTACGCTCTAAATTACGGGTTTCTCTCTTTAGAACACGAGTAGTATTGTTGTACCATGGTGCTTTAATTTTCTCTCTGACCTTTTTTAGTCTCATAGGTGCAACAATATCCCATTTTCCAGAGAGAACGGTGCTCATAGTGCTGGTTAGTTCGTCTAGTTCATCTGTTTGTTTAGGTTCAGGCAGCAGCTGAGACAGATCCGATAAGCAATTTGAAAAATTATTTATGGTGGATGGAAGGATTGTTCTGCCTAATCGATAACGCGGCGCAGCATGATATATTACCGGGGCACGTAATATGCAAGTTACCATGTAATGGTCAGTTACATCATCACTCTGTGGAATGATATCTATATCGGTTGGATCGGTTCCATGTGATATAATTAAATCGAGTGTATGATTAAAACGATGAGTTGGTCCGGTAACGTTTTGCTTAACCCCAAAGGAGTTTAATAAGTCTATAAACGCAGCCCCTAATGTATCATTTTGATTATCTACGTGTATGTTAAAATCTCCAACAATTAATATTTTATCGACATTGACTAATAGATCTGAGAGAAAATTTGCAAATTCTTTTAGGAAATCAGCGTAAGGCCCTGGTGGTCTATATACGGTAGCCAAGGCTAAAGATAATAGGGATGTTTTTCTATCATCTAAGAGCGTAACATTTAGTACAAGTACTTCAAATGAAATAAACTTATAACCCGTTTTCTGAGTAACATTGAGAATATCTCTATAGATAGTTGCAATACCGTCGCCACGACCAATCAGACGGGGCTCGTGCTTATAGGAGTATCCTGATGGAGTAGACTCATTTAGACCGAAATAATCATTTGGTTTAAGCCAGGTTTCAGTAAGGCAAAGTACATCTATGCTATTATCTGTGACTATTTCATTTACAATAACTGCCTTAGGTGTGAGTGATCTAATGTTTAAAAGACCTAGCTTTAGAAATTGTTTTTGTTTACTAATAGCAACATTTTCTGTTTTAATAACAATTAGATTTTTCCTAGATCCTGCAATAGATTTATTATTTGATCGCACTAAACGAGGAATAGACACAGTTTCTATGCAATGTTCTACACTAGTATTTATATCAGTTAATTTGGTGCAGCAGAGACTATGATTTGGACTTTTGGTTACTAGTCAAAAGGTATTTAACATTTTGGAGATGTTATCTGACAGAAGATCCGATCCGAATCTGCTTGGGTGTAAGCCATCAGCACGGTATAGCCTAGGATGCTCCCAAAACAGATTCCAATTATTTACAAAGAGCAGTTTCTGCTCATTGCACCATGACGTTAACCATTCATTTAGCGCGAATAATCTACTAAACTTGTCAAGTCAAGTCAAGTCAACTTTATTTATATAGCGCTTTTCACAATACAGATTGTATCAAAGCAGCTTCACAGTATTAAATAAAATAGTACATCAGTGTTTGTTTCTGGTGTAAAACATCCACGTTTGGTAATGCAGATCAATAGCACTGTTGAATCGATTAATCAAATTAAATATCCCCAACTGAGCAAGCCGAAGGCAACAGTGGCAAGGAACCGAAAAACTCCATCAGGTGACCTAATGGAGAAAAAAAAAACCTTGGGAGAACCCAGGCTCAGTCGGGGGCCAGTTCTCCTCTGGCGTTTATGAAGTAGAGACCGGATTTAACTGTAAGATTAAAATATTATATGAATGCCTGGCTGAAGAGATGCGTCTTTAATCTAGTTTTAAACTGGGAGAGCGAATCTGAGCAACGAACAGTATCAGGAAGGCTATTCCAGAGTTTTGGTGCTAAATGTGAAAATGCTCTCCCTCCTTTGGTGGATCTGGATATCCTAGGTATGACCAGAAGCCTCGAATTTAGTGATCTTAAAGAGCGCGATGGATTATAGGGCGATAGAAGATCCGTTAAATAAACTGGAGCTAAGCCGTTTAGGGCTTTATAAGTCAGTAGCAATACCTTGTAATTAATACGGAACTTTATAGGTAACCAATGTAGTGATGATAAAATTGGTGTTATATGGTCAAACTTTCTTGATCTAGTAAGAACTCTAGCGGCGGCATTTTGGACTAACTGTAGCTTGTTTATTGAGGATGCAGGACAACCAGCTAATAAAGCATTACAGTAATCTAGTCTCGAGGTCATGAATGCATGAACTAGCTTTTCTGCATCAGAAACAGATAGCATGTTACGTAATTTAGCAATATTTCTAAGGTGAAAAAATGCTGTTTTTGTAACACATGAAATATGATTTTCAAAAGACAAGTTACAATCTAATATAACACCCAGGTCTTTTACTGTAGAGGATAAAGTAACAGGACACCCTACTATGTTAAAGTTGTATTGTGAGAGGTTTTGTGGGCGGTTTTTTGAACCGATAAGTATTACCTCTGTCATGTCCTAGACGGTACGTGGGAAGCGGTCCTGACACAATGATCGTTATATCAGGCGATGTGCTGCGTACCGTATCGATCAGATTCCTGAAGTCTTTCTTCAGAACTTCCATCTGGCGCAGCCTGATGTCGTTCACTCCCGCGTGCAATACCAAAGTTCCAACGCGCTCGTTTTCGTTCAGAATATCGGGAACGCGAGCAGCGATTTCAGAAACACGAGCACCAGGAAAGCAGTGACTGTGCACCTTATTTTTACCTGATGTAGCATGGACGTGCCGAACAATGGAATCACCGATGATCACAGCATCGCGTTCTGTTTCGCGAAGAGGGGAGAAGCGGTTTTGTGTGGATAACTCGAAAACCGGGAGGGTCGGAGAGGGTCTTGGTCTAGACCTGACTCGGTCTTCCGCTGCGGAAATATCCAGGCTTCGTGGTGGCGTGTTGGAGCCGGAGTGAACGAGACCATGGCTGATCGCGACCTCGACGTTCGGGACCGATGCCGAGTAACGCACGGAGTAGACGAGGTCGGAGTCAGCGGGTTAGTAACATTAATCTCTGATTTGTGAGCATCAGCGCGTGATGTTTCAAGAGCCAAACGCCGGTCTCTCAGCTCGGCCTGTCTCACTAAAAGGTTGTGGATCTGTTTCTCAACAGCTTCCAGCTCAGACTGTACCGCGTGCAGCTCAAATGTGTCCTCACCTGCACCAAAAGGTAGACTACTTGCATCTGATATATTCACCATTTTAACAGATGGACAGTAAGTTAGCAACGACACTACCAGTGATGCTATCAATTAATACTAATTTCTGACAAGCGTCTTAGATATAATCCGTCTTTTAAGTGGTACGGGTGTAGAGTAGACGCACGATAGGTGAAAAATGTTTGTAAGTGAGTGTTGAGAAGACGCGTTCAGCCGTGATCCCCGGGAGTAACCTATAAGAGTATCCAGCGTAGAATCACTAACAGGCTTGAGACACGTCTGCTCAACAGTCCGCGTTGTAACTATGAGGTTTGAGCAGTAGTGCTTCTCAGTGAGGAAAAGTAGAAAATGTTTGTTGTAAGTAAGTTTAAAGAGTAAAATCAAGAATTATAAATCAAATCGATAGAGCTCCAAAGACAACAACGCATTCAGACGCGACGCATGCGCATTCGACAACAGGAAGTCGTGTGCTGTTTGTGGTTCAGGTTCAAGATACTCACTATTCCCATCATTGGGAGTCAAATCAGATCCGAGGACTGGTTTGTTCACGATAGATCTAAAATACTTCCACATATCCAACCTCTCACTTTCGGGCCTGAACCGTTCCAGTATCAAGTCCTTCTGTTTGGCCTAGCTCTCTCCCCTCGCACCTTCACCAACTGCATGCTAAAGTATCTCAACGACTGGCTGATTATTCTGTATTCTGCCCAGTCACAGGAGCTGGACGTTCGGCATCGAGGTGTCGTCCTTGCCCACATCCAGAGCTTGGGGTTGAGACTCAACACAAAGAAAAGCGTGTTGACGCCAGCCCAGAGAACCTCGATCCTGGGGGAGATCTGGGCTCAAATGTCTCCAAATGTCCATCCTGGCTATGGTGACCAGGACAGAGCTAGGCCAGGCCATCACTGAGTCTCAGAGGCTGTCGGGGTCACGGGAGCTGTGTCCGGTGTGACCCCGTTCGGCCGGCTGCACGAGGGCCTGCAGTGGTGCTTAAAACCAAGCGGTGTTCCCCGAGGGTATATTGCTATTTTTATTATAAATATAGTTTCATTATTTTTTATTATTTTTAGTTGTATTTATTTTAGTCCATCAATTTAAACTAAATGTAAATTTTGCCTCGACAACTAGATAACCCTGAGTGGAAAATGTCATTAACCTCACAGAGTATCCAAAAGTAATTAATTTTAATATTTAAAATTATTTAATTATTTATTTATTACAATTACAATTATTTAAAATGATTAAAATGTATTTTTACAATCATTGAAATTGATTCAATAATTGACACACACACACACACACACACACACACACACACACACACACACACACAGCGCTGGTGCTCTACACTGGCAGTGACGACAGAAGCCACTGGACGTCAGTCACAATCATTATCAAACTAGTTCTTGTTTCACGGCTGACCTTTAGTTTAGGCGGATTTGTTGTTCTTGTCCGCAGCTCTTCCCGGTTCACACACACAGTGTGTGTGTTGTACATCTGCCTGCTGTTCTGTTGTGTTTGATCTGGGTAACACTCATGATCCGTGGCTTTTGTGGGACTGAAAGTCTTAAAACTCATTATAGCGACTGTACGAATGTGTGCTGGCTCAGTTATGGAAACCAAATGTTATCGGCATTGTGACATTCCAAGCGTAACATGTGGAGATCAGATGCATGACACTCTCGCACGCGTGTGCTTTCCAACACGCTCCAGATGTTCACATGACTTACGCATCGTACTCTTTATATGCGGTTTATTCTGCTTGGGGGGAAAATGCCCTTAAGTGTGTTGAATGTGCACATGTAGTGTAGGCTACTTCAAATCTTTTTTTTTTTTTTTTACTGTATTTGCAGATAATGGGCCCTATTTTAACGATCTGAAACGCAAGTGTCAAAGCGCAAAGCGCAAGTAACTTTGTGGGCGGGTCTCGGCGCTGTTGCTATTTTCCCGGCGGGATAAATGACTCTTGCGCCAGGCGCAAATCTAAAATGGGTTGGTCTGAAGAGCTTCATTACTCATAGGTGTGGTTTGGGCGTAACGTGAAATAAACCAATCAGAGCGTCATCTCACATTCCCTTTAAGAGCAGGCGCGCTTGTTCTAAAGCAGATTCCTATCATAACGGCGGATTTGCCAGGCGCGCGCCAGGAGCGGTTCACAGCCGAGGAGATCGACGCTCTTGTCAGGGACGTTGTGGATGGATAAACCCACCCAAATTAACTTCGGTTCAAAAGGCGTATGATAATTTGGGTAAATGTGTAAGCTAGATGTATGCTTTTATAATAAATTGTCTATCTATCTATCTATCTATCTATCTATCGTAATAATGTATGATTTGCAAAAATGAAAACTGCTGCTTCTGTGTAGATGAGAGAATCAAAGTGTATGCGCGTTGTGCACACGCTACATTGATTATGGCCAAGCATGTGCCCTTAAAATAGCATTTGAATAACATGCGCAACGCGCCACTGACTTTAAACTATTTTTTCCTGGTTAGTGGCGCAATTGTTTTCTAAACCTGCAAAATAGCATGAAGGAACGTTTGCGCCGGAACACGCCTCCTTTTTTGCGCTGAACCGCGGAGCGCAAGTTCATTCCCTAGTTTAGCGACGTGTTTCTGTGGAGGGAAAAGCGCGCTTTGCGCGGGTGCAAAATAGGAATGATACATGTGTCGGTGTACAAAGTCAATTGCGCTGGGTGCAAGATAGGGCCCATAATAATATTAATGAAATAAAATGCCACTTAAGTGCACCTACAGCTTTTCTTGATTGCATAAACACATTTCATGAAACTATGCCTCGTATTCTCAAACCTGTAAACACAAATCTACAACATCTCACCCATTTCCCCAAACATACTATTTTCAGGTCAAAATGAAGCTCTACACTCAAAGCCATTCACTCTTGCTGAAAAACCAAACGTTGCCCTCAGACACACACACAAGCCCTCACTAACACACACACTACAACAGTCTAACACACTGGTGCAATAAATTCAAAACAACATTTCCAAAACTGGTTAGTTATGTTGCTTGTGGTTCCCCCCCTCACAAACCTTTTCACATGATGAACACAAAAGACACAAGCGGTGGGTACACTGGCACTGACTCAACTGTGGCTGTACTCGTTGCCCAGCCTCCCTCAGTCACACCATGGACAAAGACATGAGCAACTAGAGTGGCAACTGGTCTCTTTGCCCTTCACCTTCCTCATCCACTCCCATCTACTCCACTCCAGTGTCCTCTTCCTCCTCCTCTTCCTCCTCCTCCTCCTCCTCTTCCTCCACTCCTCCTCTTTCTCCTCTTCCTCCACTCCAGTGTCCTCTTCCTCTTCCTCCTCTTCCTCCTCTTCCTCCACTCCAGTGTCCTCTTCCTCTTCCTCCACTCCAGTGTCCTCTTCTTCCTCCTCCTCCTCTTCTTCCTCTTCCTCCTCCTCCTCCTCTTCTTCCTCCTCTTCTTCCTCTTCCTCCACTCCAGTGTCCTCTTCCTCCTCCTCTTCCTCCTCCTCCTCCTCCTCTTCCTCCACTCCTCCTCTTTCTCCTCTTCCTCCACTCCAGTGTCCTCTTCCTCTTCCTCCTCTTTCTCCTCTTCCTCCACTCCAGTGTCCTCTTCCTCTTCCTCCACTCCAGTGTCCTCTTCTTCCTCCTCCTCCTCTTCTTCCTCTTCCTCCTCCTCCTCCTCTTCTTCCTCTTCCTCCTCCTCTTCTTCCTCTTCCTCCACTCCAGTGTCCTCTTCCTCCTCCTCCTCCTCCTCCTCCTCCTCTTCTTCCTCTTCCTCCTCCTCTTCTTCCTCTTCCTCCACTCCAGTGTCCTCTTCCTCCTCCTTCTCCTCTTCTTCCTCTTCCTCCACTCCAGTGTCCTCTTCCTCCTCCTCCTCCTCCTCCTCCTCCTCCTCCTCTTCCTCCACTCCAGTGTCCTCCTCTTCCTCCTCCTCCTCCTCCTCTTTCTCCTCTCCAGTGTCCTCTTCCTCCTCCTCTTCCTCCACTCCAGTGTCCTCTTCCTCCTCCTCTTCCTCCTCCTCCTCCTCCTCTCCAGTGTCCTCTTCCTCCTCCTCCTCCTCTTCCTCCACTCCAGTGTCCTCTTCCTCCTCCTCTTCCTCCACTCCAGTGTCCTCTTCCTCCTCCTCCTCCTCCTCCTCCTCCTCTCCAGTGTCCTCTTCCTCCTCCTCCTCCTCTTCCTCCACTCCAGTGTCCTCCTCCTCCTCCTCCTCCTCTTCCTCCACTCCAGTGTCCTCTTCCTCCTCCTCTTCCTCCTCCTCCTCTCCAGTGTCCTCTTCCTCCTCCTCCTCCTCTTCCTCCACTCCAGTGTCCTCCTCCTCCTCCTCCTCCTCTCCAGTGTCCTCTTCCTCCTCCTCCTCCTCTTCCTCCACTCCAGTGTCCTCTTCCTCCTCCTCCTCCTCTTCCTCCACTCCAGTGTCCTCTTCCTCCTCCTCCTCCTCCTCCTCCTCCTCTCCAGTGTCCTCTTCCTCCTCCTCCTCCTCTTCCTCCACTCCAGTGTCCTCTTCCTCCTCCTCCTCCTCTTCCTCCACTCCAGTGTCCTCTTCCTCCTCCTCTTCCTCCACTCCAGTGTCCTCTTCCTCCTCCTCTTCCTCCACTCCAGTGTCCTCCTCCTCCTCTTCTTCCTCTTCCTCCACTCCAGTGTCCTCTTCCTCCTCCTCCTCCTCTTCTTCCTCTTCCTCCACTCCAGTGTCCTCTTCCTCCTCCTCTTCTTCCTCTTCCTCCACTCCAGTGTCCTCAACCTCTTCCTTCATGTCTTTCTGGATCCATTGTTCAAAAACCCACTGAACTGACTCTGACCCTCTTATATCTACTGAAGGTTCGACTCTTAGTGTTTCCACTTGGGTAATTGTGTCTAACTGAGCTGAAGCTGTGCTGACTTGACTGAACAATATTGAATGCTAGTGCTTTATACATGACAACATGGTGTAGGCAATGAGAAATGAAGGGATTTGTGTGTAGAGTTTTGCAGTGACAGTTCAACAAATCTGACTCATGTGTTAAAACAGGGAATAGTGTTTATAGTTTAGGGAAATGGGTGTGCCTTTTGATAAATGGTGAAATTTTATACTTATAGTGTTTAAGCAATCGAGAAAAACTGTGAAAAAAACCCTCTTTCTTAACACACTTAAATGCACTTTGTAATAATGTTAAATTAAAAGTTTTACTTTACTTTAGTTATATGCTAACTGCATTCAATAGTAATTTAAACTATGATACATTTTCATTGGATTGAAATTAACATGCAATTAGTGTTTAATATTGCATTCAGTGCACTCTTAAGTATGTTATTTTAAAGTATATAATGCTAAAGTGCACTTCTTTTAGTGAGGAGAAGCCTCTGTGAGCCGTTGGGTCACGGTAAGCCCGATAGTGAAATATTCTTAATGAATATTCCTAACTCAAGGTTTGCATGTAATAACACCTTTTATTGCCTGATCGCATCACATCAGGATCCGGTGTAAGAAGACATGCTGTGGTGAGGAAGGAAGAGAGATAGAGCAGATATGACACCATAATGTTGTGAAAAGATGGACAGAAAGTATCGTTCAGGAATGAAGGACATCAGTAGAGAGAGACGGATGTGGAGAAGAGGAGAGAACGGGGGACGAAGACTGAAATAGTCTGTCGCAGTGACTAAGATGCTAATTACAGTGGAACAGCATTCTAACATGCAGTAATGAGAGACAGAGAGAGAGAGAGAGAGAGAGAGAGAGAGAGAGAGAGAGAGAGAGAGAGAGTGTGTGTGTGTGTGTGTGTGTGTGTGTGTGTGTGTGTGTGTGTGTGTGTGTGTGTGTGTGTGTGTGTGTGTGTGTGTGTGTTTGTGTGTGTGTGTTTGCTGACAAACACAGAGTTGTAAAGCTTTACTGCAGGACTCTCACATTCCCAGGATTTCCCTGTATTTCTTCCGCTTCTCTTTATTGCACCTTTAAATTCCTGAAAGACTCGATGAGCCTTAGATCTGCAGATAAACATGTTTCTCTTCATGCGATGGACATTCACCATTCAAGAGCTCAAGCCTTTCAGCCAGACTGAACACACACACACACACACACACACACACACACACACACACACACACACACACACACACACACACACACATCTATTAATAAACATGCCATATTTCACATTATCACACTGTTTCACACACACACTTCAGTGATGCAGTTCTACATCAACAGCTGTAAACATTCTGAGCGTATGAACATATCCATCATAGCTGAGGCATAACTCACTGCAAGCTTATTACAGTTTAGTTTTTATAAATTAGCTTTTATTTTAATATCGGTTTCAATTTTGTTTTAAATTTCAGTTTAGTTTGAGTTAGTTTCATTAATGGTTTTGTTAGTTTTAGTTTAGTTTTTATTTTGCAAACACATTTCTATGTAATTTTAATTTTCTTTAGTTTCAGTTTTAGTTTTAGTGAGTATAGTTTAGCAGAGCAAACAGAACACATCAGAGTAGACCAACGCCAGACGCTTCAGTTCAGAAGAGTTTAATGTTCGCCCAGATCACAGTTAACTCTCGTGCAGACATCTTAATAATAAACATAGAATAATGGTTTGAGATTGATCAAAGCACCAAATAAATGGAACTTAAAAGTATACAAGAAAAAACTATGAAAAATGCAGACAAACTAATTCATATTAAAGATGAAATCTTGTTAAACATGTGTAGTTATTAAAGATCTTGTTAAACATGTCTAGCTAACTTGTTTCAGCTGTACATGTAGCGGTGGCCACTGGAGCATAAAATATAATAATAAAATAATAATAATAATAATAATCTGACTACAGCCAACACAACCTGCAGTGAAGCCAGTGTGATTACATAATGAAGTATCTATGCAGTGTGTGTGTGTGTGTGTGTGTGTGTGTGTGTGTGTGTGTGTGTGTGTGTGTGTGTGTGTGTGTGTGTGTGTGTGTGTCTGTGTGTGTTTCTGTCCCGGTGGGGTCTTAAACCTGAATGCACACACAGGGCCGGATTAACAATCTACTGTGCCCTGGGCAACAATACTCAAGACATCTCACATTAACACACATATACTAATTATTATTATATTTTCTCTTCTTTTAACAGGTGAGCCTAATTAACTGGCCTTCTTGACTTTGTACACACTCATTTCACAATAAAGATAATGTTATATTTGATACTGTTTTACCTGGTCAGCCTAACACATTGGTCTTCTTGACTTTAACATAGGCCTATATTCATACCACAACTATCAACCCTTATTATCTTCCCTAAGACACTGGCCTTCTTGACTTCAGTTGTGAAAACTCAAAACATTTAATGCTATCAAAGATTCATTCTTTCTAAGTAATTTCTTAGCAGATTACTCAGTGGCCTGTCTTCTAGACTTTAAATATGCAAACTGGTGCACAATATCATCGAAATCCAAACCTTCAACAACTTCATGTTCTATGGCCAGCAGAGAAAGTGCAGAAAGTCTTGTCTGTGACATTGTGGTCCTTAACACATTTTTAACTCGTTTTAGAACAGAAAATGACCTCTCACCCTCACAATTAGAGACAGGCAGTGTTAAGAACGTTTTGAGTGCAACATATACATTCGGAAATGTTGTCTTAAGGCCATTCGTTTCCAGAATTTGCAACAGCTGAGCAGGGGAAGTGTCACTCGACACAAAGTGTGTGAACTGCATGAGTTCGTCTGTAGGGACGCGTCTAGCGCCTAGCGTCTAGGTCTGTCGGATAAGTGAAACTCAGCCGCCTCGCAGCTCGTTCGCGCACATCACACTCATCATAGTCCCTGTCAGAGAAAACGCCAAAGAGCTCACACACATCTGTGTAAGCACCGATCCGTTTAGATAGGCAAGAAGTGAGTTTGTCGATAATTACATAATGTTTCAACTTTGAATCTTAGAAAGACGACCTCCTCATCGTCGTCACTCTCGTCAGCAAACCTCGTTCTTGTTCTCCTACGTGAAAACTCATACTGATAGTCCTGTGTAGCACTGACAGATCGTGCTGATTCTCCCAGATCTGCAAACTGGTCTCGTAACGTGCCAACGCAGGAGAGCAGTGGCTGTAAAAGCCGCACAGCAGTTGCTAAATCTATGTCACTAGTTTGAAGTTTGTCACTGGTTGCTTTAAATCTTCCCAATATTCTGTCCCACAAAATGGTCGTCATTGCACTCTCAAGTGTATCAAGTTTAGCACCAGCGCAGAGGCCTCGCGTTTGGTTCTTTTCATCACACTCCGAGGCTATTTTGGCCAATGAATCTCTAATTGCTCTATAATTTCTGCATAGAGCTTTCGTTGAGTCTGCTCTACAGCTCCACCTGGTGCCACAGAGGGATTTTAACGTATGGCTAATGTCATAGTCGCGGTTTTTGAAAACTATATTCCAGCGATGGGTTGAAGCACTGCAAAATGCAGTCTTCAATAGTATTAATACCCACAAGATTTAAGGAGTGTGCGGCACCCAGTGTATAGTGGATCAGTGGGTTTTCTTTTTTTAACTGAGCTTGGAGTCCGTTAGACATGTTGATAGCATTATCATAACTTTGCCCACGACAGTTCGCCAAGTCCAGTCCAAGGTTTTGCACCATGCTAATCACGGATTCAGCTAAACTAAGGCCTGTGTGGCTGTGGATGGGCTCAAATCCTATGAACCTTTCAACCACTTTTCCACCTGCATTAATGAATCAGAATACAAATGTCAGCTGATCCACATGCGCAAGATCTGGGGTGGAATCGACAATAACAGAGAAATATTTTGCCTGCTTAATTTCATCTGCAATGACTTGCTTTGTTTGGTCACCCATTAAAGCAATAAACTCATCACACACAGCGGAGGAGAGAATTGAAGGCTTACCTTTGCCCTTGTTGCCATCCTTCACAAGGTGGTCCTTTAAAAATGGGTCGAAATGTGCAATAAGCTCCAATATCCCCAGATAATTCCCATTATACACTGAGCCCAACAGTTTGTTGTCCCCTCTGAAAGCTGCCCCCCCCCCAGCTCCCAAAAACCTGATGACGGTAACCACACGCCTGAGAACCGCCCAGTACCGTTGTTCTGCCTCGGACAAGTGCGGCATCCACTCTGCATTAAAGACAACATATTCTGTCTATGTTCCAAACTTGTTTCATGTTGTTCATGGTGTTTTAGTGCTTGACGGACTTGTTTAAAGTGAAGTCAATTAGAAGCTCTCACTTCCTGATGGTCGGGCGTACTGCGCAGACTCACACTGAGCTTGACGACGTAGATGTGACGTGAGCAACCCCGTCTGTCTTCTAGTAGCTGTGCCAAGAGAAATCTGAATGAATCCCTTCCGAAACTTGCAGGAGTAACTTTAGCTAAGTATTCTGATTAATTACTTTGTCATTTTGCCTCCACGTCCCCCTGATTGCCCGCGAGCTTCTCCTCCTGTCCATACGGTAATCTCTCTACTGTGCGACAGAGAGTCACGTAGTTATGACGCAATCGTTAGCCTATTTCTACAAAAACTGCTTCTACTGGGCCATAACATAAGCTACAAGGTAATGGAGCCTTTTATACATTTCCGTGTTTCTTTAGGAAATCAATAATGGACAAATGGAGTCTTCAAACGCTTCAGATGTAAAGTTATCCGCTGTCAAAGTGACGCCAAAATGAATGGGAGTCAATGGGATGCTAACAGCAGGTGATGGTCTGCTAATCAATGGCGGCGCGCGGGGAAGCTTCAAAATAACATGAAACCCCCCTGAATGAAACAGCATTCTAAAAACGCTGTGCTCTCCAACTTGCGTCTCATTACCTTGTGGTATTCCCCATTCCACTGCCACACACGTGTCCTTTATGAACAGCCGCTCAGGACTAGCGATGTGTTCGACGCGATGAGTTCGCCGGTCCGTCAGCGAGCGCGTCACAGGACGCGCCTCATCTTCATGCGCGTGACGCGCCTCACACACAGGCCTTTCCCTGAACCCCACAGGTCAGATCTCCGCCGAACTAAAGAGCTTATTGATTATGAAAACGATTATTTATCTTTGCTAATTATTATGTTATTTCAGGTACTTTTACAATAACTGATGTTAGTTTCGTTTAGTTTTAGTTTTTCAGTTATTAAACATTTTTAATTTTAGTTTACGAAAATGTTTTTTGACCAATAGTTTTAGTCTTAGTTTCAGTTTTCGTTTACGATAATAACCCAGCAAACACAGAACGCTGTCACAGTCTTTCAGCCGCCCGTTGGGCTCATGGTGTTGTCTCGTTCTTCATCGAGCAAGGATACGTGAGTATTGCGTTTTATTTACCTCAGCTAAATAAGATACGTAATCATTCAAACACAACCTACAACTTCGTTTTCTAATGTGACTAATGTAGCCTCGCTCGCACTGTTTAGTTTTTCATTTAGTTTGTCTGCTATTTAGTCTCATTCGTTTCTTTGCTCCTCTGGATTTGTGGATGTGTCCTGGACTGATTCCGGTTACGGCTTTCGACTACTGTCTGCCATGTACAGAACCGGTTTTGTTCATGTTCTGATCTTTGCTTTTTATGTTTTATTTATTATACTTAAAAGAAATTTGTATGTTCCCTGGGGGTCCCTGATAATATATCCATCATAAAATGTGTCCAGAAAACACTACTCATTTAGCCAGTTTATGAGCTGATAGGCATGAGTGACCAAACAATATTTAAAAAAACTATATAATTATCTAACATCTGACTAATTAAAAATTAACCTCAAAACATAAAATGCTAATTGGGGGATATCTATAGGCCTATCTAGCATAAAAACAACAAATAATTGTCAGAACGTCATCTCTCAGTTGCTGAATGTCGCGCAACAGCGTTGCTACAGCCCTGTCACGTCTTACAATTCTACGTTGTTACAATGTTGCGAGCACGTAGACAGCGACGTTGCCATAGCAGAAATGCAACGTGCCACAGACGTGAATGTGTTTGCTGGGAAGCTTGAGTCACTGAGTCTCGCTCGTGCTTCAGTCCAGCCGAGGAGAACGCCACGCTCAACATTCACAAATAATGTTTCATAACCTAATGGGAGCGTTAGCAAAACATTTGTATATATATATTTTAATCTGGGATATTACAATATAGATTCTCTATAGATTAGAGCTCTAGATCCTCATGCCGTGAGACAGTGAGAGCGAGAGAGACTGAGATGATCTGGATCTGAAATACTCTTCTATATTAACAGGAAACTCCAGTCATTAAAGCTAATTATGAGAATGTGAGCGAAAGATAAATAGCAAAACAGAGCGAGAGGAAGGAGCAGAGGTGAGATCTGCAGACACACACACACACACACACACACACACACACACACACACACACACACACACACACACACACACACACACACACACTCACTCACTCACTCACTCACACACACACACACACACACACACACACACACACACACACTCACACTCACTCAACTGCTCAAAATGATAAGTAACTGTTGCATTACTCTTAATGCATAGTTGTAAACAGACAAACAATCTTCCATGTTTACTAAATCATGAAAGTTTCAAGATAACGAGATTCATTGTCACCAATTAGCGTGGAGCATGAACCAATTAGACTACAATATCCATGGATGTAGCCTAATATTTGATCATAATGCTTCATCAGACACTGTGTCTATGGTCCCAAACACTGTACTACCTTTTCAGACTATGTACAGTATTGACAGCACTGCACTGTATAGCTAATTCTTTTGGCTTTGATTCAAATAAACCTATGTTGTGATTGTACTGTAGTGTTTTGCATCAATATTTTACAAACTTTGTTCAATGATTCCACTGTAGTATTCTCTCTACTACTGCAGTGCTTTTACAGAGATGTGTTTACTGTACATGTAGTGCCATAATGAAACCTGTATCACCTATTTTGTTCTACAATATTTAATGATTGTATGAACAATGACACAGTGAAACTATCGGTTGCTTGTGTGTGGGTGATCTATAGTTATGTTTCAATGGTATTTCACAGTAAATTTGTTTTTTGAACCAATGATTGTGCAAGTGCAAGATTTCTTTAAAGATGTGAATACACAATGCAGTGTTTTGAACATTGACAGCCTGTGTTACAAGTGATAACCGTTTTGAGTTTTGTCTAGAGTTTTGAAAAATGACATCAATGTTCTGAAAATAGTAGCAAAGTGATTGTAAAAAACTGTATTTGATGAATAGAAAGCATTTATCTGAAATATAATCTTTTGTAACATTATAAATGTCTTTACTGTCACCCAAACTTTAGAACACAAGTTTATATTTTAACTACATAACAATGACACCTGATTTACAGTTTTTTACGATAGCTATGACAGATTTTTCAATACTTTTAACAATTTTCCAAAACTCTTAACACAGTTAGCACTACATCCGTCTGTGTAAGCTATACTATTAACACATTTCTTGTTGCTTTAACACTGTATGTGGGAACAGACAACACATGTTCTAAACCTAACCTTACAGGCTAAAGTCAAGGGTAACAGCTGCTTATACTGTGAACTGAAACACAAATATATCTCCTGTATTTTATTCTATTCTTACTGAGAAACAGCTGATTGAATTATGCAAATAATTAGAAGATCTTTTTTTTTCATTCTTCTGGTGCCTTTTCTGTTCGTATATTTAGTATTTTCACATTATTCCATTGCTACTGAGAAACAGCTGATTGAAGTTATGCAAATATGGGACAATGTGGCATTCCACCATTCCCGTCTATAGTCACAGCCTGGTTTGACGCCCATCAGAGGATGATGCTCATTTTCCTTGCCCCTTACTTCCCTTTCCTCAACCCCCATTGAGGAGTTTTCTCAGCCTGGAGATGAAGAAAGGTTTTTGACCATCGTCCACAGGACCAAATGTCCCTCCTGTATGCAGAAGATGCTGTATACCAAGACATCACAGCTGAACACTACCAGGATAAGGCAAGCCAAAAGATTCTTCCCAAGATGCCTTGCCAGGGAAGATATCAGGTGTGATGTGGATGAGAACATGTGGACAAATGCAGAAGAACGGGCAGATTAGAAGATGGCCTTTTCTGTTTGTATATTTTGTATTTTCACATACAGTAATACTATAAATGGCAGCTATATTGCATATTTTTGTTATCTTGCAGAAATGTCCTGTTGCAAATAAAGCCGTTACTGCAGCAATTCTGTCTCTGTCTTCTTTTTTCATAAACCATACATTCTATAAAGCTACTCTAAGAAGGGTCATTTATTTTGTTGTATTGAATTTCTGCTGCAAAAAACAACAACAACAAAATGCATGCATTTACAAAAAAAACAAAAATATAGAGATTTCCCAAAAAAAAAAAACTGCAGTGCAAAACACAATCTATGATCAATACAATATACTGTCAGTTGTATAAGGGCAGACCTGACACATATAAAATAATGCAGTTTCTGTAATTTCAGCTGATGATAGTGTTTTTTTGTCATTGTGTTATGATTGACTAAATGTTCCTGTTGGAAGAGAACATGTGTTAGTGTTTTGAATAATTATTTGATTTTGAGACATGTTTGCAGTGTTTTGGCAGACATAGTGTATTGTGTTAGTGTATTATAGTATTTTGAAAAGTAGTGTTGGAGTTTAGTGAACAATGCGTGATTTTGAGCATGAAATTAACTGTTCTGCCAATTGTGTGTTGTAAGTGTGTTGGTGCGTTAAGAGTTTTGAAAATTTGTTAAAAGTATTAAAAAAATTGTCATAGCGATCATAAAAAAATTGTGAGATAAAATATATATACATATATATATATATATATATATATAATTAATAATATAATATAATATAATATAATATAATATAATATAATATAACATACACACACTTAAATGAATGTTTTGACTGTAGAAATACTTGTCTAATACTGTAATGCCTAGTTAGAAAAACGGGCATAAGAGGTAAAACAGGAAGTCATGATCGCATCACTTCCTCCTGATCTGAGCGAGACTGTAGGAATCAGAGAGAGAGAATGATGTGGTTTCTGAATGCTCTGAGTCACTGTGTGTGTATGTGTGTGTGTCTGCGTGTGTGTGTGTGTGTGTGTGTGTGTGTGTGTGTGTGTGTGTGTGCGTGTGTGTGTGTGTGTGTGTGTGTGCGTGTGTGTGTGTGTGTGTGTGTGTGTGTGTGTGTGTGTGCAAGCAAACATGATGGTTATTGAGCATTTACTCATCTCACTTGCACAAATTTATTCCAAAAATATTCCTCAAAATGAATAAAATCAGAGTACTATGCAAACCTCCAATAACTCAATATATTAAATCAAACATACATTTTTATGCTTTTAATCTCACTTTATTGACCAAAGTACTTGCTTCTGACCTTGATGACTCAGTTAAACATAAGCAGAACTGAATGTAGATTGTGTCTGCTTCCACTGGTACAGTGAGTGTGCTTTCACACCTGCAGTTCGGGTCTTCTGGTCCGGTTCTGGTTCCTCTTCACACTGATCCTCTGGGCCGGTTCTGGTTCCTCTTCACACTGATCCTCTGGTCCGGTTCTGGTTCCTCTTCACACTGATCTTCTGGTCCGGTTCTGGTTCCTCTTCACACTGATCTTCTGGTCCGGTTCTGGTTCCTCTTCACACTGATCCTCCTCTGGTCTGGATCTGGTTCCTCTTCACACTGATCCTCTGGGCCGGATCTGGTTCCTCTTTACACTGATCCTCTGGGCCGGATCTGGTTCCTCTTCACACTGAACCTCTGGGCCGGATCTGGTTCCTCTTCACACTGATCTTCTGGTCCGGTTCTGGTTCCTCTTCACACTGAACCTCTGGTCCGGATCTGGTTCCTCTTCACACTGATCTTCTGGTCCGGTTCTGGTTCCTCTTCACACTGAACCTCTGGTCCGGTTCTGGTTCCTCTTCACACTGATCTTCTGGTCCGGTTCTGGTTCCTCTTCACACTGAACCTCTGGTCCGGTTCTGGTTCCTCTTCACACTGAACCTCTGGGCCGGATCTGGTTCCTCTTCACACTGATCTTCTGGTCCGGTTCTGGTTCCTCTTCACACTGAACCTCTGGTCCGGTTCTGGTTCCTCTTCACACTGATCTTCTGGTCCGGTTCTGGTTCCTCTTCACACTGATCCCCCTCTGGTCTGGATCTGGTTCCTCTTCACACTGATCCTCTGGGCCGGATCTGGTTCCTCTTCACACTGATCCTCTGGGCCGGATCTGGTTCCTCTTCACACTGAACCTCTGGGCCGGATCTGGTTCCTCTTCACACTGATCTTCTGGTCCGGTTCTGGTTCCTCTTCACACTGAACCTCTGGTCCGGATCTGGTTCCTCTTCACACTGATCCTCTGGTCCGGATCTGGTTCCTCTTCACACTGATCCTCTGGTCCGGATCTGGTTCCTCTTCACACTGATCCTCTGGTCCGGATCTGGTTCCTCTTCACACTGATCCTCTGGGCCGGATCTGGTTCCTCTTCACACTGATCCTCTGGTCCGGTTCTGGTTCCTCTTCACACTGATCTTCTGGTCCGGTTCTGGTTCCTCTTCACACTGATCTTCTGGTCCGGTTCTGGTTCCTCTTCACACTGATCCTCCTCTGGTCTGGATCTGGTTCCTCTTCACACTGATCCTCTGGGCCGGATCTGGTTCCTCTTTACACTGATCCTCTGGGCCGGATCTGGTTCCTCTTCACACTGAACCTCTGGGCCGGATCTGGTTCCTCTTCACACTGATCTTCTGGTCCGGTTCTGGTTCCTCTTCACACTGAACCTCTGGTCCGGATCTGGTTCCTCTTCACACTGATCTTCTGGTCCGGTTCTGGTTCCTCTTCACACTGAACCTCTGGTCCGGTTCTGGTTCCTCTTCACACTGATCTTCTGGTCCGGTTCTGGTTCCTCTTCACACTGAACCTCTGGTCCGGTTCTGGTTCCTCTTCACACTGAACCTCTGGGCCGGATCTGGTTCCTCTTCACACTGATCTTCTGGTCCGGTTCTGGTTCCTCTTCACACTGAACCTCTGGTCCGGTTCTGGTTCCTCTTCACACTGATCTTCTGGTCCGGTTCTGGTTCCTCTTCACACTGATCTTCTGGTCCGGTTCTGGTTCCTCTTCACACTGATCCCCCTCTGGTCTGGATCTGGTTCCTCTTCACACTGATCCTCTGGGCCGGATCTGGTTCCTCTTCACACTGATCCTTTGGGCCGGATCTGGTTCCTCTTCACACTGAACCTCTGGGCCGGATCTGGTTCCTCTTCACACTGATCTTCTGGTCCGGTTCTGGTTCCTCTTCACACTGAACCTCTGGTCCGGATCTGGTTCCTCTTCACACTGATCTTCTGGTCCGGTTCTGGTTCCTCTTCACACTGAACCTCTGGTCCGGTTCTGGTTCCTCTTCACACTGAACCTCTGGGCCGGATCTGGTTCCTCTTCACACTGATCTTCTGGTCCGGTTCTGGTTCCTCTTCACACTGAACCTCTGGTCCGGTTCTGGTTCCTCTTCGCACTGATCTTCTGGTCCGGTTCTGGTTCCTCTTCACACTGATCTTCTGGTCCGGTTCTGGTTCCTCTTCACACTGATCCCCCTCTGGTCTGGATCTGGTTCCTCTTCACACTGATCCTCTGGGCCGGATCTGGTTCCTCTTCACACTGAACCTCTGGGCCGGATCTGGTTCCTCTTCACACTGATCTTCTGGTCCGGTTCTGGTTCCTCTTCACAC
>NC_138228.1:48517497-48619997 GCF_964197995.2 Scardinius erythrophthalmus
AAATCGAACTTTATCATTATGAATATAAACAAATAAGATGTATTTTAGTACTCACTATCAAGCTAGCATATTGATATTGGTAAAGTTAAAAATATGTTTTTTTTTGATTCGCTAACGAACTAGTTATATCTATACGGCAAAGCTAAAAACAGGTTGCATTGATACACGTTTTTCCATTAGCATCAGTTATACTGTGATGAAGATGAATTTCGTGTAAGATTCATAACATATATGGTGTTCTGCATGTAAGAGTTTCCATGATGAAAGCATTGTTGACTCTGATGAGGACTACACTCCAGAGACAAGTACCGCATCGTCAGCTCGAGGACAGGTCCGGGGTCGAGGGCGAAGCAGAGGAGGTCGTGCAAGAGGCCGTGCAACTAGGGTCCGAGGATATTGACACGCGTTTTATTTCTTTGTTTATCCAAATACTTTTTTTTCATTACCTTTTCTAGTACTGTCTTCCTTTTTTTGCCTGGTTTGCCTTCGCTAACTGCATATGCCGGTAATGTGAATTTTGATTGCTCTTTCTCTGCCATCGTTTTGCTATTCCTAGGTTCCGTGCCTCTTGAATTCCTCAAATCAAATGGGTTCGCGCAAGTGGGCAGATCCTGTGGCAAAAGGGTGGTTGCCATGGTTGCGAGAGAGTGACAGTCACCTAAGCCAATCCTTTGTTTCGTCCCGAATGGAAATAATGAGCTGTGTTTAATGCAGATTAAACGGTCTAGAGTCACTCGATTTTTATACTCTTTTTTTCAGAGTACTTACATTTTAATTATGTATTGATATATATATAGAAAGTTTAAACAAATTTGGAAAAAAGTTTTTTATAAAATTCCTACCTACCCTACCTTTAAATGTAACATATGTACACTGATTAGAAAAAACTAAGAAAAACTGTGAAGAAACAGTTATTTCAACAAAAATACATCAAATGTGACGCGTCACACAAGGAATTTCGTTTTTTCACTGTAAATTATTCAATGACTTGTTCTTTTTCACTTCCAAAAGCTGTACATTTAACAGTATTTTATTGTAAAATTTCACAGTTATTCACCGTATATAGTACTAAAACTTCCTGTTACCCAATTCACAGTTTTTCTCCATAGCGTTTTACCGTCTTTTACCGTTAAAATCACTTTTCTCAGATGATTCAGAGAACATCCATGTTCCTATAATACTTGCAAAATGATAAATCAGAAAATACATTCCCTTAATATTTTTCTCTAAGGGACCGTTCGGTATTTATGGAATGGACCACCGGAGGAAAATAGGGGAGAGTCATGTCTTTTTATTCTTTGTTGAGGGGAGGGTCATCCAACTTTTTTTAGTCTAGGGGGAGGGTCACCCAACTTTTGTATTCATGAAAACAGCAACATTTCAAAGTGGCTTGTTTGGTGCATATTTTTTCCATGTAGCCCTCGCGGTCTCGGCCCCCCATCGCTATCAGATGCGTCTGACCCAACAAAAATCCAGTTTGGCGCTGCTTGAGTTTGACAGTGCGCGCGCACTTCAGTGCATCATTCAGTGAAAAAGTGCATCATGTCAGAACAGAACGCCAATGAAATGTTTACCCGGCAAAGCTTTAAAGCACGAGCAAATAATTAACTTTTGTGATTGCGAATAAGTGCAGTGTCCTGTGAGTGTAACTCTACCGCTGCATTAACATGTGATGTGAATGTACGTCGAGTTTTACAGTTTTGGGACTGAGGCGCCAGAACTGCAGCTGATAGAGTGAGCGCTGTAGCATGATACTACCATATTTTAGTTTTCATGCTTATTGTGTTTCCACAATAATGTTAGTGAGTAAATCTACTGAAATTTCCACCATAACAGTTGAGTGTGATGTGTAAGATCTATCTTTGATCTAAGATGTTTAAACATCTTTAAATGACTAAGTTAATATCATAAAATACGTAGACCTAGCAAAAAACTAGTTGAGGATAAATTCGTTAAAGTGGGCAATTCCAGCGTTATGGACGTGACATTTGCAGTCAAAACTTGAAATATAAATTCTCAGAAAATGCATTTAATACCAATAGCCTATTGAAACGTCTGTTTATATATCCATACTCCCTTAATAAAGGAGTCAAGACATTAGAAAAATATCAGTCTACACATGCGTTTTATATTTAATATGAGGGAAATACACATCTGACGTGACACAAAAAATCTTTAACTTTTAGGTGGCAAAATATTTTTTAGTAATTCTATGAATTACACTGCGCAAACTAAAAGTAGCCTAATATTCACAGAGACCTCAAACAGAAAGCACAAAGCCTTTCTTTAAAGTGAATTTAATTTTTTATTAATTGTATCTTAATTTTAATCAATGTTTCATCAACCAATTTCCTGGATTTAATAAATAAGATAAATAAAATATAGTAGAAAATAGATAATCATGACACGGAGGCGCCGGCGAGTGAACTGGACACTCGTCTCATAAATGAACCGAAACTCAGCGTAAGGTAGGCTACTTGCCTCACAGACCTGAGAAATATATAGAGAAAGCTTGAAATGTCTACTTTTAAACAGAACAATTCAAAACAAAAGAAAACAGACTGCTCTCTTATGTAATCCGTATGAAATGTGAATTTCTCTCTGGCACGTTCACTGCTGCGAAGATCGCGAGTCAGCATCGTTCTTCATCTTTGCAGTTGACACAGAAAACACTTGTTTATTAATAAACAATTAAAATGTCTCCTTGCTATATTTGACATATTCATATCATTACTTTAGCTGATTCTTTGTGACAGCTTTTAGATGCTTTATGCTTTAGTCATAGAAAAATGTATTGCTGGCGAAGGGAGGGTCATGTAATTTTTGACTACAGATCTCAAAACTCCTCCGGTAGCCCATTACAGTTTTTGCCCGTTGCTTGAACACTATAGACCCATGCTTAGACTAAAGTAACACAACTTGAAGCTTTTGTTACCATACCTCAAACACATGTACCCATACCTTAAACAAAAGCGCTGCTTTGCACTCTAGTTGCAATTCTGCAACACACTTTCTCCTTTATGCAACACACTTGGTCCTGCATACTACACTCTATTTCATACATAAGACACTTAGTTCAAAAATGAAATCTCAGGGTGCCATTTGGAAAACACATGTATCCAAAATACAAAACACATCGGGTAATTGCAACCACTCAAATACACACATGAAGACACTTACTTGCAAAACTGAACACCAATCAGCCAGCAACAAAAAGCCCTCAGTTTAGCCATTTCAAGAACTTTGCAAGCATGGATGGAGGGAGAGCAAGAGGAAGAGGAAGAGGAGGACGAGGAGGATGAGGAGGACGAAGAGGACAAGGTCAAGGTCGAAGAGGCCATGCACGGACCCCTATTTCTGATGATATAAGAGCAACTTTGGTGGACCATGTCATCAACCATGGCCTGACTATGAGGCTGGGCAGAGAGTCCACCCACATCTAAGCCGCTTCACAGTGGCATCTGTAAGAACAGTCTGACTAGAAAACAGGTATGTCTTCACCTCTCTACCTTCTACTCTACTCAGATGGTATTTACAGCACTGTACTACAGTATATCACATTACCACATCATGTAAAACAACAGGGTATTGCAGGGTGCTAATGCTCCTTTTGCAGCCAAAGTGGTAGTTTTTGTGAAACATACCATGATTACTTATATTGAGATGTTTCAGTACAGTGGATGATACAGTATACAGTAAAGTACTGTAAGAAAAAGAAGCAAACCGATGACAATTTGTGGTTGTATTTCTCTAGAATGACTAGAAAACCTCCTGGGGGAGGACGCCAACGCCTGTTCACACAACAGCGGGAACTTGCCGTTGTGGACCTGGTGAGGGCAGACAATGCCATCCGTCTCCACCAGCTACAACAGAAAATACTTGCAGACAGGCAAGTGTTCAACAACATAAACCATGTGAGCATCACTACCATCAGACGCATCTTGGGAAAACACAACATCACCATGAAGCAGCTCTACAGGTTCCCATTTGAGAGGAACCGTGTCAGGGTCAAAGGACTTCGAGCTGAATATGTACGGGTAAGTGTAACTGTCCTTTACATTTACAATACAGTATTGGTGAAATCCAGTAGCAGCTGAATATGTACCATATCAGTACCACATAGGTCCATTCGGAGAGCTACATGGGTACCTGTGTGATGGGGTGAGGGTTCTGTATGTGTACTGTAGTACAGTAATATGTTTTTTTTTTTTTTTTTTTTGTTACAGAGAATCTTGGCCATGGATGGAGCTGCACAGCCTCATGAATTCATTGTCATTGATGAAGCTGAATTCGACCTGGGCAAAACAAGACGACGGGGTCGTAATGTAATTGGCCAAAGGGCAATTGTGGACAATTTTTTATTTTGCACAATTTTTGGTTGTTTGAAAATGTGCCTCCTGAAAATATGCCTTCTGAATTAACAGTGAAAATCAAAGACTGCAGTGTTTTATATAAAGTAGACTAGTGTATTCCCCCTGATCTGAAAGTGTATGCATATGATGCAAGTATGTGTCATTTTGTCATCAGAGTTAAATTTTGGCAAATGAATGTTAGGATTTGATAGCAGAGTTTAGGTTTTGATAGTAGAGTTTCAATGTGACACAGATGTGAATGGTATATTTCCCAGTGTTGTGTCATGTTTACTTGTGTGTAGAGTTTTGGCACAATGAGCGAAATTTTTCAAAATGTGTTCAAGCAACGGGCAAAAACTGTAAATAAAAAACGAACAGTCCCTAACGGTCACCAAAAACGTTTTAAACACATTTGAAAAACTGGAGAAAAAGAAATGAAGGTTCTAAAAACAACGTTTTCACAATTGAATGGGAACATTACTAACATGGTTTTGTTGCTGGTTTGTTGCATGTGACGTTCAGGGGTATGAGACGCTCCAGTGACGTGTCGTGACACTACAAATACAGTATATATATTTTTATAATTTAATAATATAATTTTTGCACTTTTTTTCTGACAGCTCAGTGAGTCTGAAGCTGGTGAAATATTATAATTAAATATCAGCAATTTCATCAGATCACCTTTTTCACATTTCGTGGAGAGACAGCATTACTGAGTACAGGCCTTAAAAACTGCTAGCTAAAAAAAAATTCAACACTCTTAGCAGAAAACAAACACAACCCTAGTTCTGCCATGACAACTCTGCTTGTGTGTGTGTGTGTGTGTGTGTGTGTGTGTGTGTGTGTGTGTGTGTGTGTGTGTGTGTGTGCGCGTGCACATTTCAGCTCTTAAACCCTTGATGTTCATGTGCTATAAAGGGGTCATGTAATGGTACATGCACTTTTACAAGTTGATTGTACTGAAGTGTGTGTTGGCGGTGCCTGTACACAACCATCATAAAATGATAAAAATCCATCGAGTGGTATTTTTTTAATCTCCTTATATGTTTTCCCCTCTCTCAAATCAAGCCGTTCGACCTTGTGACGTGTGAGAATTTTTAATGAAAGTATATTACAAACTTTTCTTTTAGACCCTAAAGAATCATATTAACTTGTACAAAAATGGCATTATATGACCCCTTTAACAGCAATATAAAACAAGTGCAAATGATTCTCTGTGGGAATTGACATTATTCCACAAATCCCTGTCACGACCTGGCTGTCCTGTCAAGCAGAGGTGAAAGGTCACGACCTGGCTGACCTGGATTCCTGCGCCATGAGGAACACGACCTGTGTTTGCTGGGCGCACCTGTGCTGTGTGATGTGAGCTTCAGATGATGGACAGAAGAGGTTTATCATGTGCTTCAATCTCCTGAACACCTGCCGCCTTCACTCTCCCTCTCAGAGGGCATTATGGGATGGGTTATGTTGTGTTTGCCAATTAACACTGGTAATTAGACCCAATGTCTGGATAGACTTAGACAGGAGCTCCCAGAGGAACCACTTCCTGTCTGAATCTGAGCTGACTTCCTGTCTGCTGCTTCCTTCTTATTCTTCTTTATATTCTCTGTTCCTCCTCCATCACAGGAAAGCCAAAATATAAAAGGGAGACGGAAAGGAAACTTTGGAAAAAGAAATGCTGGAATTTGACTGAAAATGTCAACCTTGTTGTGCTGGTCTTCTCTCCTCTATTGTGTCGAAACGCTTGAGTGAAACGCTTCTGGAACAAGAACAGATGTGGGCGGGGCTTGATTGTGTCTGTGGGGAACTGATTGGATGGTTGTGGTTTGCTATTGGCTGATCTCATGTGAGTGACAGGTTGCCCCGCCCTCGTCATCAGAGTAGAGAAGAGATGCTGCTGTTATTCTGATTTAATATTATTTAATATTAATATAAATTAACACAATAATCATGTGCACCGATAAATCATTTACAATAAACACTGCAGTATTCCAGTATTTTCTACCCATCATTAGATTAATGCTAAAGTCGCGATGATGCCACAAAAGATCTTTTCTTTCACATTGTGATGTAAATCTGAGAGACGAGAATCTTTGAAAAGAAAGAAAAAATGATTGGAGAATCCGGCATGAGTCATCAGAGAGATCCAGTTGTGATGGTAAAGCACTTTTCACATAGGAAATGTCATTTCAAAGCTCTCTTAGAAAATAATATATGTTAAATATATTTAGTAATTATTTAAGTTTAAAACAAATTTTGACAGCCCAAAAAATGCATTTTGTAAAGTTTTTGTTTTCTCTCAAATCTTCCCTGTATCCCTTTGGAGACGCCGAGAACAGTGCAGAATATATATGTACCTCTGATGGGATTGGAGAGACGCACAGATGATGGAGAGGTTTGATTCGTCTCTGGAATCAGTGTTTCAGTGTTTAGAATGATATCGAGCTGTAAACACTGATATGGGTATATTGTTCTTAGTGTTAACAGGCCTTAATTTCAACTCTTTTTGTTTATTTATGAATATATCTGAGTTAAAGATGAAGATGAAAGAACATGAACACACTCCCTCTCTGTGTGCCTGTGTGTCCTTTATCAGTGTTGTGCCGATGTTCAGGCATTCCCTGAGTTAGCAGAAGGAGAATAAAGAGTGTTTCTGAATCTCCCCAGAGAGCTGCAGTGGAATTACAATAATACATCATATTAGATAGAATACGATTAGCAAAGCTGGCTGTTAATGAATGTCTTTATTTGGCTGCACCCTCTGAGGCTCGACTGCGCAAAGTGGAGTTAATACACACATATCCAAGCCCTTAGGGGAGAGAGATAGAGAGAGAGAGAGAGAGAGAGAGAGAGAGAGAGAGAGAGAGAGAGAGAGAGGCTGTATTTTGGCTGAATGTCATTTAGACATGTCCTGATCTCTTACACATCTATTAATGCCCAACTCAAAAATCTCATTCCCACAGTCTGCCCACCTGTTCCTCAACGCTTTGGTTAAAAATACCTCTTCTGATTCCCCTGCCGCTTCCAGTCATTTACACCAGTGTTTCTATAACAACCATAAGAGCTTAGATATGAGCCAGGCCAGCGAGGTCCGCAAGCATGAGACTGCATATCAGAATAATATATCATGTTGTGGTTCATTTGAATTATGAGATAAAAAGTCAAAAGGATGACATACTAAATAATAAATATGAGATTAAAAAGTTGAAATCATGCAAACTATCAAAATTTTGACATACTGTACTTAGTCATTATAAAATATATAAATTATGACATAAATAGTCAAAATTTATAAAGTTGAAATTAAAACAAATTAAGTCGAAATGACGACACACCAAGTCATACTTTTAAAATTTTGTCATAATTATGGCATAATAAATCATTATTATGAGATATGAGATATTAAGAGATCAGAGCTCGAAATGATAATATAAAATATTGAAATTATGACATACTAAGACAATTATGAGATAAAAGTCAAAATAATGACATAAATCAATTATGAGATAAAAGCTTGAAATTATGACATACTAAGTCATAAAAACATTATGAAATAAAGTCTAAATTATGACATACTCCAGCTGTTTCAGGATATCTTAAAATATCTCAGTGTCATTGTTTTTGTCTGGAGATTCACACCAGTAATGTTTTTTTTTCTAAGGCTTGTCTATAAAAGCCCTTAAATGCCCTGACAGAACTAAGGCCTAATCCTGGCTTAATCTAAACCCTGTCTGTGAAACCAGGCCACTAAGTCATAATTACAAAATTGTTAAAAAAGATAAAATTATGACTTTTAAAATCATTATTTCAACTATTTATGTCATAATTCTGACTTTTTGATGTCACAATTTTGACTTTTCATCTCTTAATTGTGATTTGCCAAAGCTTGATGTCAGAAATGGTCTTCCGAAGATTGGCGAGTCAGTGTTATCTTCAACACTGCGGGTGAACTGAGAAAAGGAAAGCTCTTTCTTTGATTGGCATCGAAGCATTAATATGAGTCAGATCTGCGTCACGTCTGAATCCGGATGGGTTTTACAGCAGAATCCTGAAATACTGATCCGAAGACTAACTCCGAGGATCAGGATCAGCCCACGCTCGACTCAGGCCTCGTGACTCATCCGTGCACAGAACTACATGTGTTTGATCTGAGGGAGAAAGTGGACGAGGAAGAGGAGCTGGAGATGAGGTGTGTGTGTGTGCGTGTGTGTGTGTGTGTGTGTGTGTGTGTGTGTGTGTGCGTGTGTGTGTGTGTGTGTGTGTGTGTGTGTGTGTGTGTGTGTGTGTGGGTGTGTGGAGTTTGGCAGATGTGCCCTCTCTACAATCACACACAGCCCACGCGCACAACACGCTATTTACACGCCTGCATACATCGACTATTTATACAGCGACTGCAGAGATGAAAGGAAACGGAGGAGGACAGGCTATTAAAGTCAGATAAAGGAGAGGAAAGCAATGGCCATCCTCACCCTCAGATTAAAGACCTGTAGAATTATTACCTCTAAAAATTATTACCTCTGGGTTGTTTCAACTCATGTTTGGGTCAAATATGGACAAACCCAGTTATTCAACCTTATCAGTTTGGATTAGTCCATATTTGAGCCAAGCATGAGTTTAAATAACCCAGCAGTGAAAAAACCCAGCAGTGAAAAAACCCAGCAGTGAAAAAACTCAGCATTGAAATAACCCAGCATTGAAAAAACCCAGCAGTGAAATAACCCAGCATTGAAAAAACCCAGCATTGAAAAAAACCCAGCATTGAAAAAACCCAGCAGTGAAATAACCCAGCAGTGAAATAACTCAGCATTGAAATAACCCAGCAGTGAAAAAACTCAGCATTGAAATAACCCAGCATAGAAAAAACCCAGCAGTGAAATAACCCAGCAGTGAAAAAAATAGCATTGAAATAACCCAGCATTGAAAAAACCCAGCAGTGAAAAAACCCAGCAGTGAAATAACTCAGCATTGAAATAACCCAGCAGTGAAAAAACCCAGCAGTGAAATAACTCAGCATTGAAATAACCCAGCAGTGAAAAAAACTCAGCATTGAAATAACCCAGCATTGAAAAAACCCAGCAGTGAAATAACCCAGCATTGAAATAACCCAGCATTGAAAAAACCCAGCATTGAAAAAACCCAGCAGTGAAATAACCCAGCAGTGAAATAACCCAGCATTGAAAAAACCCAGCAGTGAAATAACTCAGCATTGAAATAACCCAGCATTGAAATAACCCAGCAGTGAAATCACCCAGCAGTGAAATCATACAGCATTGGAAAAAACCCCAGCAGTGAAATCACCCAGCTGTGAAAAACCCAGCATTGAAAAAACCCAGCAGTGAAATAACCCAGCAGTGAAAAAAATAGCATTGAAATAACCCAGCATTGAAAAAACCCAGCAGTGAAATCATACAGCATTGAAAAAAACCCAGCAGTGAAATCACCAAGCTGTGAAAAAACCCAGCAGTGAAATAACCCAGCATTGAAAAAAACCCAGCAGTGAAATAACTCAGCATTGAAATAACCCAGCAGTGAAATCACCCAGCAGTGAAATCATACAGCATTGAAAAACTCAGCAGTAAAATAACTCAGCATTGAAATAACCCAGCAGTGAAAAAACTCAGCATTGAAATAACCCAGCATTGAAAAAACCCAGTAGTGAAATAACCCAGCAGTGAAATAACCCAGCATTGAAAAAACCCAGCAGTGAAATCACCCAGCAGTGAAATCACCCAACAGTAAAATCATACAGCAGTGAAAAAACCCAGCAGTGAAAAAACTCAGCATTGAAATAACCCAGCATTCAAAAAACTCAGCATTCAAATAACCCAGCAGTGAAATAACCCAGCATTGAAAAACAGCATTGAAATAACCCAGCAGTGAAAAAACCCAGCAGTGAAAAAACCCAGAAGTGAAATAACTCAGCATTGAAAAAACCCAGCAGTGAAAAAACTCAGCATTGAAAAAACCCAGCATTGAAAAAAACAGCATTGAAAAAACCCAGCATTGAAATAACCCAGCATTGAAAAACCCCAGCATTGAAATAACACAGCAGTGGAAAAAACCCAGCAGTGAAATAACCCAGCATTGAAAAAACCCAGTTGTGAAATAACCCAGCATTGAAAAACCCCAGCAGTGAAATAACCCAGCATTGAAAAAAACCAGCAGTGAAATAACTCAGCATTGAAATAACCCAGCATAAAAAAACCAGCAGTGAAAAAACCCAGCATTGAAAAAAACAGCAGTGAAATAACCCAACAGTGAAAAATCTCAGCATTGAAATAACCCAGCATTGAAAAAACCCAGCAGTGAAATAACTCAGCATTGAAATAACCCAGCATTGAAATAACCCAGCAGTGAAATAACCCAGCAGTGAAATAACTCAGCATTGAAATAACCCAGCAGTGAAAAAACCCAGCAGTGAAATAACTCAGCATTGAAATAACCCAGCAGTGAAAAAACTCAGCATTGAAATAACCCAGCATTGAAAAAACCCAGCAGTGAAATAACCCAGCATTGAAAAAACCCAGCATTGAAAAAAACCCAGCATTGAAAAAACCCAGCAGTGAAATAACCCAGCAGTGAAATAACTCAGCATTGAAATAACCCAGCAGTGAAAAAACTCAGCATTGAAATAACCCAGCATAGAAAAAACCCAGTAGTGAAATAACCCAGCAGTGAAAAAAATAGCATTGAAATAACCCAGCATTGAAAAAACCCAGCAGTGAAAAAAACCAGCAGTGAAATAACTCAGCATTGAAATAACCCAGCAGTGAAAAAACTCAGCATTGAAATAACCCAGCATTGAAAAAACCCAGCAGTGAAATAACCCAGCATTGAAATAACCCAGCATTGAAAAAACCCAGCATTGAAAAAACCCAGCAGTGAAATAACCCAGCAGTGAAATAACCCAGCATTGAAAAAACCCAGCAGTGAAATAACTCAGCATTGAAATAACCCAGCATTGAAATAACCCAGCAGTGAAATCACCCAGCAGTGAAATCATACAGCATTGGAAAAAACCCCAGCAGTGAAATCACCCAGCTGTGAAAAACCCAGCATTGAAAAAAACCAGCAGTGAAATAACCCAGCATTGAAAAAAATAGCATTGAAATAACCCAGCATTGAAAAAACCCAGCAGTGAAATCATACAGCATTGAAAAAACCCAGCAGTGAAATCACCAAGCTGTGAAAAAACCCAGCAGTGAAATAACCCAGCATTGAAAAAAACCCAGCAGTGAAATAACTCAGCATTGAAATAACCCAGCAGTGAAATAACCCAGCAGTGAAATCACCCAGCAGTGAAATCATACAGCATTGAAAAACTCAGCAGTAAAATAACTCAGCATTGAAATAACCCAGCAGTGAAAAAACTCAGCATTGAAATAACCCAGCATTGAAAAAACCCAGTAGTGAAATAACCCAGCAGTGAAATAACCCAGCATTGAAAAAACCCAGCAGTGAAATCACCCAGCAGTGAAATCACCCAACAGTAAAATCATACAGCAGTGAAAAAACCCAGCAGTGAAAAAACTCAGCATTGAAATAACCCAGCATTCAAAAAACTCAGCATTCAAATAACCCAGCAGTGAAATAACCCAGCATTGAAAAAACAGCATTGAAATAACCCAGCAGTGAAAAAACCCAGTAGTGAAAAAACCCAGAAGTGAAATAACTCAGCATTGAAAAAACCCAGCAGTGAAAAAACTCAGCATTGAAAAAACCCAGCATTGAAAAAAAAACAGCATTGAAAAAACCCAGCATTGAAATAACCCAGCATTGAAAAACCCCAGCATTGAAATAACACAGCAGTGGAAAAAACCCAGCAGTGAAATAACCCAGCATTGAAAAAACCCAGCTGTGAAATAACCCAGCATTGAAAAACCCCAGCAGTGAAATAACCCAGCATTGAAAAAACCCAGCAGTGAAATAACTCAGCATTGAAATAACCCAGCATAAAAAAACAGAAGTGAAAAAACCCAGCATTGAAAAAAACAGCAGTGAAATAACCCAACAGTGAAAAATCTCAGCATTAAAAAACTCAGAATTGAAATAACCCAGCATTGAAAAACCCAGCAGTGAAATCACCCAGCAGTGAAAAAACCCAGCAGTGAAATAACCCAGCATTGAAATAACCCAGCAGTGAAATAACTCAGAATTGAAATAACCCAGCATTGAAATAACCCAGCAGTGAAATCACCCAGCAGTGAAATCATACAGCATTGGAAAAATCCCAGCAGTGAAATCACCCAGCTGTGAAAAAACCCAGCAGTGAAATAACCCAGCATTGAAAAAACCCAGCAGTGAAATAACTCAGCATTGAAATAACCCAGCAGCGAAATCACCCAGCAGTGAAATCATACAGCAGTGAAAAACCCAGCAGTGAAATAACTCAGCATTGAAATAACCCAGCAGTGAAAAAACTCAACATTAAAATAACCCAGCATTGAAAAAAACCAGCAGTGAAATAACCCAGCATTAAAAAAACCAGCAGTGAAATCACCCAACAGTAAAATCATACAGCAGTGGAAAAACCCAGCAGTAAAAAACTCAGCATTGAAATAACCCAGCAGTGAAATAACCCAGCATTGAAAAAAACAGCAGTGAAATAACCCATCGGTGAAAAAACTCAGCATTGAAATAACCCAGCAGTGAAAAAACCCAGCAGTGAAATAACTCAGCATTGAAAAAAAACAGCAGTGAAAAAACTCAGCATTGAAAAAAATCCAGCATTGAAAAACCCCAGCATTGAAATAACACAGCAGTGAAAAAACCCAGCAGTGAAATAACCCAGCATTGAAAAAACCCAGCTGTGAAATAACCCAGCATTGAAAAACCCCAGCAGTGAAATAACAGCATTGAAAAAACCCAGCAGTGAAATAACTCAGCATTGAAATAACCCAGCATTAAAAATCCCAGCAGTGAAAAAACCCAGCATTGAAAAAAACAGCAGTGAAATAACCCAACAGTGAAAAATCTCAGCATTGAAATAACCCAGCATTGAAAAAACCCAGCAGTGAAATAACTCAATATTGAAATAACCCAGCATTGAAATAACCCAGAAGTGAAATAACTCAGCATTGAAATAACCCAGCATTGAAAAAACCCAGCAGTGAAATAACTCAGCTTCGAAAAAACCCAGCAGTGAAATAACTCAGCATTGAAATAACCCAGCATTGAAAAAACCCAGCAGTGAAATAACTCCGCATTGAAATAACCCAGCAGTGAAATAACCCAACAGTGAAATAACTCAGCATTGAAATAACCCAGCATTGAAAAAACCCAGCAGTGAAAAACTCAGCATTGAAATAAACCAGCATTGAAAAAACCCAGCAGTGAAATAACTCAGCATTGAAATAACTCAGCATTGAAATAACCCAGCAGTGAAATAACCCAGCAGTGAAATAACTCAGCATTGAAATAACCCAGCATTGAAAAAAACCAGCAGTGAAATAACTCAGCATTGAAATAACCCAGCATTGAAAAAAACAATAGTAAAATAACCCAGCAGTGAAATAACCCAGCAGTGAAATAACTCAGCATTGAAATAACCCAGCACTGAAAAAAACCCAGCAGTGAAATAACTCAGCATTGAAATAACCCAGCAGTGAAAAAAACAGCAGTGAAATAACCCAGCAGTGAAAAAACTCAGCATTGAAAAAACCCAGCAGTGAAATAACCCAGCAGTGAAAAAACTCAGCATTGAAATAACCCAGCATTGAAAAAACCAAGCAGTGAAATAACCCATTAGTGAAAAAACTCAGCATTGAAATAACCCAGCATTGAACAAAACCCAGCAGTGAAATAACCCAGAAGTGAAATAACTCAGCATTGAAAAAAACCCAGCATTGAAAAAAAACAGCAGTGAAATAAGCCAACAGTGAAAAAACTCAGCATTGAAATAACCCAGCATTGAAAAAACCCAGCAGTGAAAAAAATCAGCATTGAAATAACCCAGCATTGAAAAAACCCAGCAGTGAAATAACTCAGCATTGAAATAACTCAGCATTGAAATAACCCAGCAGTGAAATAACCCAGCAGTGAAATAACTCAGCATTGAAATAACCCAGCATTGAAAAAACCCAGCAGTGAAATAACTCAGCATTGAAATAACCCAGCATTGAAAAAAAAACAGCAGTGAAATAACCCAGCAGTGAAATAACCCAGCAGTGAAATAACTCAGCATTGAAATAACCCAGCATTGAAAAAAAACAGTAGTGAAATAACTCAGCATTGAAATAACCCAGCATTGAAAAAAACAGCAGTGAAATAACCCAGCAGTGAAAAAACTCAGCATTGAAAAAACCCAGCAGTGAAATAACCCAGCAGTGAAAAAACTCAGCATTGAAATAACCCAGCATTGAAAAAACAGCATTGAAATAACTTAGCATTGAAATAACCCAGCATTGAAAAAAACCCAGCAGTGAAATAACTCAGCATTGAAATAACCCAGCATTGAAAAAACCCAGCAGTGAAATAACCCAGCAGTGAAAAAACTCAGCATTGAAATAACCCAGCATTGAACAACCCAGCAGTGAAATAACCCAGCATTGAAATAACCCAGCATTGAAAAAACCCAGCAGTGAAATAACTCAGCATTGAAATAACCCAGAATTGAAAAAAAACAGCAGTGAAATAACCCAGCAGTGAAAAAACTCAGCAGTGAAATAACTCAGCATTGAAATAACCCAGCAGTGAAATAACTCAGCATTGAAATAACCCAGCATTGAAATAACCCAGCATTGAAAAAACCCAGCAGTGAAATAACTCAGCATTGAAATAACCCAGCATTGAAAAAACCCAGCAGTGAAATAACTCAGCATTGAAATAACTCAGCATAAAAAAAACAGCAGTGAAATAACCCAGCAGTGAAAAAACTCAGCATTGAAATAACCCAGCAGTGAAATAACCCAGCAGTGAAATAACTCAGCATTGAAATAACCCAGCAGTGAAATAACTCAGCATTGAAATAACCCAGCATTGAAATAACCTAGCATTGAAAAAACCCAGCAGTGAAATAACTCAGCATTGAAATAACCCAGCATAGAAAAAAAACAGCAGTGAAATAACCCAGCTATGAAAAAAACTCAGCATTGAAATAACCCAGCAGTGAAATAACTCGGCATTGAAATAACCCAGCATTGAAAAAACCCAGCAGTGAAATAACTCAGCATTGAAATAACCCAGCATTGAAAAAACAGCAGTGAAATAACCCAGCAGTGAAATAACTCAGCATTGAAAAAACCCAGCATTGAAAAAACCCAGCAGTGAAATAACCCAGCAGTGAAATAACCCAGCATTGAAAAAAAAACAGCAGTGAAATAACCCAGCAGTGAAATCACCCAGCAGTGAAAAAAACAGCAGTGAAAAAACTCAGCATTGAAAAAACTCAGCATTGAAATAACCCAGCATTGAAAAAACCCAGCAGAAAAAAAAACCCAGCGGTGAAAAAACCCAGCAGTGAAATGTAGATGGTTTTACATGTGAGCATTAAGGAAACGTTACATTCCATCATTCTTCAATCATTATGGGAATGTTACTTTTGAATGTTCTCTGAAGATTCTGAACCAAGTAGCAACTTTTAAAAAAAAACGTTAGACACACATTGCGCTAAAACATTTCAGAAATTAAACGTTCCATGGACGATGTATAAATAATGTTCTATTAACGTTACTTAAAGGACAAGTTCGGTATTTTACACTTAAAGCACTGTTGACAGATTGTTTCTGATGAAATAGAACGGATAAGATAAAATTTTGGACAAATGCTGCTGTCCCGAGAATTTTAGGTTTCTTTCGCTTTCCCCCCCACCAGTAGACTGGGTGTATAGGTGCACTCGAACACTCCTTCCTAAAACACATTAAACTTTCGTTTACAAAGACGTGAAACTCACCGAGTGGTCAGGGGTGTCCACTGATATGCTCACACAAAAATCGCTGCAAAATATGCTTTACAACAGGTTTTATCGTAGTTTTTGTCTCATCCATTGACTTGCATTGGATGTGCTGTGAGGTACGGTATTACTCCGCCGCTGGAAACTGAAATGGGGTTCAGGGGTTGTTTTCTTCTTCTTCTTCTTCGTGTTTTTTTTTTTTTTTTTTTTTTTTCTCGGCGGATCGCAAACAATGAAATGCCAGTGGTTTGCTTGCAAAGGTGCATTATCGCCACCAACTGGGCTGGAGTGTCTATTATTCAAGCTCTCAACGGAAGAATGTACGGGTGTGAGACGTTTGGAAAAATAGGTCCACAGTTTTACAACGAATGGTAAAACACCTGTTGGAAAGCATATTTTGCAGCGATTTTTGTGTGAGCATATCAGTGGACACCTCTGACCACTCGGTGACGTCTTTGTAAACGAAAGTTTAATGTGTTTTAGGAAGGAGTGTTCGAGTGCACCTATACACCCAGTCTACTGGTGGGGGGGGGAGCGAAAGAAACCTAAAATTCTCGGGACAGCAGCATTTGTCCAAAATTTTATCTTAACCGTTCTATTTCATCAGAAACGATCTGTAAACAGGGCTTTAAGTGTAAAATACCGAACTTGTCCTTCAAAGAAAGTTTGTTCAATCATAACTTCATGAGAACATTCCCTGTTCGTTAGGCTGTTCTTGATTGTCTAATTTTCTTGTACTTAAGTGCTTCAAAATATCACAGAGAACAACACTGCAATATGGACTCTATAATTTAGTGAAACGATAGAAGTGATCATGAACCTGAATGCTGATCTGATCAGCCCTGTCGCACTTCTGATTTTCTAAATCATAGCTTTAGATAAAAGCATCTGCTAAATAAATAATCTCTAATGTATTGCTGAGTTTGTCCAGGCGAAGTTTAAAACTGTGCATTAGAAGCACTTCTCATGTTTACCGGCTCTTAACGATGAGTCACTGGTTCCTCATTAAAGCGTCCGCTGAATCATGTCAGTGAAACACTTCTCTGTGATTCTCCTGTTCAGGTTATTCTGTCATAAACACACAGAGATGCTCATCTTTACTTTAGCTCTGGTTTTTGATTAGTATGAATAATTAAACTAACACCCCCCGTCTGTCTGTATTTATGACTCAAAGGTTGTGTTTTCACCCTGGTTGAATGCAAACTGAGGTCATGTTTATGTGAATACAGAGATGAAACTGAGTTCCACATTTAGATGATTGTAACACTTCCACTGTTATATGTGTGCGTGTCTCTTGCTCTCTGAGTTTTGTCAGTTTCACTGTATTGTGTACAATGATAATAATGCACCTACTATTAATGCTCACCTCTTACTTCCTCTGTTAGATAAGCTTCGTCAGAGAAACAAGTATCTATTTATAATGCTATAAAATAATTACTCTGGTCATTAAAATATTATCAGAGTATTCAAACAAAACAAAGAGCAACAGTTTCATGGCTGGATTTCCTTCCCTAACAAACTGATCAATAACTGAATATTTTTCTCAAATATATTCCAACTCAATTTTTAGATGTTGCAACATGTTGAAACAAAGACTGATCAGAATTATCAGTATGACCAAAAAAAATAAATAATAATTCTTCAATTCATTCAGTTTTATGTGAACCTCAGTTTTGCTTGTACATTTAGACAGGTGATTTATTTTTTTTTTCAGAAAAATAAACTTTTACAGTATATACAGTATACATAGGCCTATTTTCCCCCAAGTATTTAAATTTGAGTTTTGAAGTGTCTGGAGTTCAGAGGTCTGTAATGATGCTCTGCTGCCCTCTTGTGTTTGGTTGCAAACTTTCAGCCTGGATGTTTTGATCTTGAAAAGTAAGAAGCTGAGACTCTGATTTCCTGCTTTTTTAACTCGAGGTAAATTGATCCGGTGACGTGCGTTTATGATCAAAACACTCTTACAAATGGAGATCGAGTTCATGCGTGCTGGAGAAATGTTTGATTTTGTTGTTTGTTATTTGTGGAGATCTCAGTTCTGCTGATTGCTTTCACTCAAGCTATAAACATTTAAACGGAGCTTTAAGGGAAGCACAATTGTTTTGCACTAGTTTTTTTATTTTATTATTATTATTATTATTATTATTATTATTATTATTTATTGCAAGAACTTACACATAACTACAAGCTCAGGGAAGTGAAGCAAGGTTGCATCAATGATACACAACAGAAAACATAAATATCCTGGATTTGCATACATCAAACCATGCAAAAAACAAAACAAAAAGAAAAGCATAATAATAGGTTGTCATATCTTTGGATAAATCATCATAATGCATCAGAAATTGTGCACTTTTTTTGTTATTTATAAGTCTAAGGGACGAAATAAAAGAGTTAAAATCTGCAAGAAAAATAGGGAAGCTTAAAGGAGACTTAAGCCATTTTTGTTTGTGGATGAAGATACGAAAATTAACAACATGTTCAAGGGACAGCAGCTTTGGGTTTTCATAATAAAAGATAACCTCTTTGAGAATGAAGGTGTGGGTCACATTTCAACAGGGCTAAAAACAAAAGAACTTACAGTTTTTTTCAATCACTAACAAGCGTGCACCCATACTTCAGATACTTTTTCTAAACTCTTAACACAGACTCACACCTACAAAACACAATTGGCCAAATGGTTAATTGTCTTCTCAAAAACACATTTTGTTAAATATATACTAACTCTTCATTTCAAAACAGAACACATGTTTCTCTGTGCACACACTAACTTTACCAAAACACTGGAAATCTGACTCAAAATGAAATTATTCTGTCAAAGAATAACACTTGTTTTCACTTCACAAGGTTCATGCACTCAATCAAAGTACACCAGGTTTCAAAATCCTGGCTATTGTTGACATTACTAAAACTGCATAGACTTTTATGTTTCAGTTTTACAGGTATTTGCATGCAAAACGTGCAATCCACCGTTTTACACTAAATTTCTTGGTTGGGAACTGTATGTCCACATGTACAGTACAGTCACATTCATAATCATTCCAGTAAAAAGCAAATCAGTTTTTATTCCATTACTGTTTACTACAGGAGGTACAGTAGAAACACGGTTTGATTGAACAGAAAAAGTTTTACAGTATTGCTTACAGTGAACAAAATATCCATTAAACACACAAGAGCATTGTGAACAAAAAAACAACAGCAAAAAAGGGGGGGGGGGGGTTGCAAAAAAACATAAAATTACTGTATCTAATCTCTGCGATCTTCAGGGTTAGGCCACATGTTTTCATCAAGATCACATCTGATATCATCCAAGGCGATGCACCTGGGATAAAACTGCTTGGTATGTCGGATCCACCCTTGGAGCCAGCATCCATGGCTTCAAGGAGGGACATCTGCTCATGTGGCTGATGGTCATACAGTCAACCTTCCACCTCCACATTACATTTTGTTCAGGTCGTTACATTTGAATCCTGCCTCATCTATGTATATGAATTCATGAGGGGCCTGGTTGGCCTCCAATTCCATAATTCTCAAAACAAAAATTATGTAAATCATGTCTTTACTGTATACTATACTTTACTGTGTAGGTTACCTACTTGCAAAGTGCAAAGCTTATAGAACTGGACATTGAATTGGATATACAGTACACTATACCTGGACATATTGTCGTTGTAGCTCCTTGACTCTCTCACTGATATATTGTTTTTGAACTGATATCATTGCAGAAGCAGAGGTTTTTATAAACTTTCATATTGTAAAATATTAGTACAATTTGAAATAACTGATTTCTGTTTAAAAATATGTATGTCATGTAATAAATTGTGTAAAATGTAATTTATTCCTGTGATGAAAAGCTGAATTTTCAGCATCATTACTCCAGGAAGAAAAGCTTGTTTCTTCATGACATTGTTCAAAAGCAACACATTTTGCTAGCAATCAAAATCACAATTTGCTAAAATCATAAAATTTACAAAAATGGTAAAAGTTTCATGTAAATGGTAAATACATGTAAATAAATGCAGTCCATACTGTATCTAAGGTTTGGAATATTGTTTTTGCTATTTTGGGATGTTGTGTGTTACAGTTTTTTTCAATCGCTAACAAGCGCTTACCCATTCTTCAGATACTTTTTCTAAACTCTTAACACAGACTCACACCTACAAAACACAATTGGCCAAATGGTTAATTGTCTTCTCAAAAACACATTTTGTTAAATATATACTAACTCTTCATTTCAAAACAGAACACATGTTTCTCTGCGCACACACTAACTTTACCAAAACACTGGAAATCTGACTCAAAATGAAATAATTCTGTCAAAGAATAACACTTGTTTTCACTTCACAAGGTTCATGCACTCAATCAAAGTACACCAGGTTTCAAAATCCTGGCTATTGTTGACATTACTAAAACTGCATAGACTTTATGTTTCAGTTTTACAGGTATCTGCATGCAAAACGTGCAATTCACCGTTTTACACTAAATTTCTTGGTTGGGAACTGTATGTCCACATGTACAGTACAGTCACATTCATAAGCATTCCAGTAAAAAGCAAATCAGTTTTTATTCCTTTACTGTTTACTACAGGAGGTACAGTAGAAACACGGTTTGATAGAACAGAAAAAGTTTTACAGTAACCCAAAAGACAAAGGCAAAAAAAACCCCATAAAATTACTGTATCTAATCTCTGCGATCTTCAGGGTTAGGCCTCATGTTTTCATCAAGATCACATCTGATATCATCCAAGGCGATGCACCTGGGATAAAACTGCTTGGTATGTCGGATCCACCCTTGGAGCCAGCATCCATGGCTTCAAGGAGGGACATCTGATCATGTGGCTGATGGTCATAAACCTTCCACCTCCACATTACATTTCGTCCAGGTCGACGCCTTTTGGCCAGATTGAATCCTGCCTCATCTATGTATATGAATTCATGAGGGGCCTGTTGGCCTCCAATTCCATAACTCTCAAAACAAAGTTTATGTAAATCATGTCATTACTGTATACTATACTGTACTGTGTAGGTTACCTACTTGCAAAGTGCAAAGCTTATAGAACTGGACATTGAATTGAATATACAGTACACTATACCTGGACATATTGTCGTTGTAGCTTCTTGACTCTCTCACTGATATATTGTTTTTGAACTGATATCATTGCAGAAGCAGAGGTTTTTATAAACTTTACAGTTTTTTTCAATCGCTAACAAGCGCTTACCCATACTTCAGATAATTTTTCTAAACTCTTAACACAGACTCACACCTACAAAACACAATTGGCCAAATGGTTAATTGTCTTCTCAAAAACACATTTTGTTAAATATATACTAACTCTTCATTTCAAAACAGAACACATGTTTCTCTGTGCACACACTAACTTTACCAAAACACTGGAAATCTGACTCAAAATGAAATTATTCTGTCAAAGAATAACACTTGTTTTCACTTCACAAGGTTCATGCAGTCAATCAAAGTACACCAGGTTTCAAAATCCTGGCTATTGTTGACATTACTAAAACTGCATAGACTTTTATGTTTCAGTTTTACAGGTATTTGCATGCAAAACGTGCAATCCACCGTTTTACACTAAATTTCTTGGTTGGGAACTGTATGTCCACATGTACAGTACAGTCACATTCATAATCATTCCAGTAAAAAGCAAATCAGTTTTTATTCCTTTACTGTTTACTACAGGAGGTACAGTAGAAAAATATCCATGAAACACACAAGAGCATTCTGAACAAAAAAACAACAGCAAAAACATTACATTTTGTCCAGGTCGACGCCTTTTGGCCAGATTGAATCCTGCCTCATCTATGTATATGAATTCATGAGGGGCCTGGTTGGCCTCCAATTCCATAACTCTCAAAACAAAGTTTATGTAAATCATATCATCACTGTATACTATACTGTACTGTAACATATTACTGTGTAGGTTACCTACTTGCAAAGTGCAAAGCTTATAGAACTGGACATTGAATTGAATATACTACACTATATCTGGACATATTGTCGTTGTAGCTCCTTGACTCTCTCACTGATATATTGTTTTTGAACTGATATCATTGCAGAAGCAGAGTTTTTTTAAAAAAAAACTTTCATATTGTAAAATATTAGTACAATTTGAAATAACTGATTTCTTTTTAAAAATATGTATGTCATGTGTAAAATGTAATTTACAGTATTCCTGTGATGAAAAGCTGGATTTTCAGCATCATTACAGGAAGATGCATATGGACTCGAAAAGCTTGTTTCTTCATGACATTGTTCAAAAGCAACACATTTTGCTAGCAATCAAAATCACATTTTGCTAAAATCATGAAATTTACAAAAATGGTAAAAGTTTCATGTAAATGGTAAATAAATGCAGTCCATACTGTATCTAAGGTTTGGAATATTGTTTTTGCTGTTGTGGGATGTTGTGTGTTAACATTTGTAAATACTACAAAAACAATCCATCATTTTGTTGGGAGGTATAGCTTGTCTGTTAAGAAAATGTAAGCATTATGGAAATGTGTTCACTGACTGCATATTGTGTGAAAACGACAAGAAATGTGTGAATGGTATGGCCACAAAAGACTGATGCTGTGCTAATTGTGTTTAGAGTTTTGAAAATGTGAACACTGGCTGGACAAACGCTTGTTAGCGACTGAAAAAAACTGTAATATTGTAAAATATTACTGTAGTACAATTTGAAATAACCGATTTCTGTTTAAAAATATGTATGTCATGTAACAATTGTGTAAAATGTAATTTATTCCTGTGATGAAAAGCTGAATTTTCAGCATCATTACTCCAGGAAGAAAAGCTTGTTTCTTCATGACATTGTTCAAAAGCAACACATTTTGCTAGCAATCAAAATCACATTTTGCTAAAATCATGAAATTTACAAAAATGGTAAAAGTTTCATGTAAATGGTAAATACAGTAAATAAATGCAGTCCATACTGTATCTAAGGTTTGGAATATTGTTTTTGCTATTGTGGGATGTTGTGTGTTAACATTTGTAAATACTACAAAAACAATCCATCATTTTGTTGGGAGGTATAGCTTGTCTGTTAAGAAAATGTAAGCATTATGGAAATGTGTTCACTGACTGCATATTGTGTGAAAACGACAAGAAATGTGTGAATGGTATGGCCACAAAAGACCGATGCTGTGCTAATTGTGTTTAGAGTTTTGAAAATGTGAACACTGGCTGGACAAACGCTTGTTAGCGACTGAAAAAAACTGTAATTCAGCCCAAAATCTATTGGTTACATTACAATCACACAACAAATGGGCGGCTGTTTCTTCAACAAAACCACAAAAAGAGCAAGTTTCATCAATATCAGAATATTTAGAGATGGATGAGTTAACAGGATAGATTTTATGAAGAACTTTATAATGAATTTCCTTAACTTACAGTTTTTTACGATCGCTATGACAGATTTTTCAATACATTTAACAAGTTTTCTAAACTCTTAACGCACCAACACACCTAAAACACACAACTGGCAAAACGGTTAATTTCATGCTCAAAATCACACATTGTAAACTAAACTCCAACACTAATTTTCAAAATGCAATAATACACTAACACAATACACTATGTCTAACAAAACACTGCAAACATGTCTCAAAATCAAATAATTATTCAAAACACTAACACATGTTCTCTTCCAACAGGAACATTTAGTCAATCATAACACAATGACAAAAAAACACTATCATCAGCTGAAATTACAGAAACTGCATTTGGTCCTGTGGACGATGGTCAAAAACCTTTCTTCATCTCCAGGCTGAGAAAACTCCTCAATGGGGGTTGAGGAAAGGGAAGTAAGGGGCAAGGAAAATGAGCATCATCCTCTGATGGGCGTCAAACCAGGCTGTGACTATAGACGGGAATGGTGGAATGCCACATTGTCCCATATTTGCATAACTTCAATCAGCTGTTTCTCAGTAGCAATGGAATAATGTGAAAATACTAAATATACGAACAGAAAAGGCACCAGAAGAATGAAAAAAAAAGATCTTCTAATTATTTGCATAATTCAATCAGCTGTTTCTCAGTAAGAATAGAATAAAATACAGGAGATATATTTGTGTTTCAGTTCACAGTATAAGCAGCTGTTACCCTTGACTTTAGCCTGTAAGGTTAGGTTTAGAACATGGTGTTATCTGTTCTGACATACAGGGCCCTATTTTAACGATCTGAAACGCAAGTGTCAAAGCGCAAAGCGCAAGTAACTTTGTGGGCAGGTCTTGGCGCTGTTGCTATTTTCCTGGCGGGATAAATTACACTTGCGCCAGGCGCAAATCTAAAAAGGGTTGGTCTGAAGTAGCTTCATTACTCATAGGTGTGGTTTGGGCGTAACGTGAAATAAACCAATCAAAGCGTCATCTCACATTCCCTTTAAGAGCAGGTGCGCAAGTTTCATGACGGATTGCTATTATTATGGCGGATTTACCAGGCGCACGCCTGGAGCGGTTCACAGCCGAGGACACTGATGTTCTTGTAAGAGCAGTGAAAGACAGAGAAGTTATGTTGTATGGGGATGGGAGAAACCCACCCAAATCAGCGTCGGTTAAACAGGCGTGGGAGGAAATAGACACAATTGTTTCATCAGCTGGCATCCCCAGGACGTCGCACCAGTGCCGCAAGCGCTACAATGACATCAGAAGACGGGGGAAATCCAAGCTTGCCAGCATCAATCGGGCAGGCCGTGTAACGGGAGGTGGATCTGCCTCTACTCAGGACCTGACGCCAGCAGAGGACATCGCTGCGTCCACCCTCACCGCTGAAAGCGTTGAAGGATTTGGGGGCTTTGAAATCGGCACCCAACCAGAAACGCAAGCAGTCCAACCCCAAGGTACACAAGTTCACATACATTAAGGTTTCTTATGAAAATATTTTATTCGTTATTTACATGAAAAAAAAATGTAATGCAGCCACACAATAAATAAAAACAATGTAACAGCTTCGCAGGAAGACCCTGGCCTCGCGAGCCGTGCGCACGGGCCATCTGAGGAGGGAACAGCGCAACCATCAAGGTCCAGACCCACTACACGCCGTGGCAGCATCGCTAGACCGGAGGACCACCCATTCCTGCAGCTCCAACAAACCGGATTTGAAATGCTGGAGCGGGAGCTGTCTGGGATGCGGCAAAGTTTGAATGATCATCTTGACCGGATGGCGATGTTACTGCGGCCTCTCGGGTGCATCTCCTCAAGCCTGGAGAGGATTGCTGCAGCCATGGAGCGTGGCCCTTCAAGCGCACCACCACCTCCGGTTGTGCCTCTTCCTCCTCCTGTTGTGCCTCTTCCTCCTTCCCCCACTCCATCTCCGTCCACTCGTTCCACCAGGTGCACATCGCGCAATGCCATTCCCGGACCCTCAGGTGTCCAATCCCGCCGTGGCGCGCGTCGCAAAACTACCAAAGGAGGGAAAAATAAATAAAGTTTTTCTGTTTAAATATTTTTAACCTCATTTTCCTTTTTTTTTATCAATTACTGTTTGCTATTGATTTTTCTTTTTGACAAAATATAAAGAAATGTCACGAATAAATACTTTTGAATGTTTTGGACTCGTTCTCTCTGAATCACGAGTATGGTTATATTGTTGCAATCTAGTATAACATAGACCGAGATAACTTTGCTTACCTCACTATAAACGATGCAGCAGCTCTTCTGCCAAATAAGCTCTCCTCTCCCGTGCTGCTGCTGGGGCATTTGGGTTAAGTGGCATCGGCACATGCAGTTCACCATCACGTCTCCTTAAGTCCTCTAATATTTTCTCATCTATGTCAACAACACAACCTTGATTTATGGAAATGTTGTGTAAAACACAACACGCCACAAAGAATGCTGTGACTTTTTGAGGACTGTACTGTAAAGTGCCACCTGATCTATCCAAACACCTGAAGCGCATTTTCAGCATGCCGAACGTTCGTTCAATTACACAGCGTGTTTGTGTGTGTTTTCGATTAAAGTGCATTTCACTCATTGTTGCTGGCATCAAAAATGGTGTCATCAGCCATGTCTTTAACGGATACCCGTTGTCCCCTAACAGCCACCCATCCAACGGGGGATTCCCCTCGAAGATGGCAGGAATGGCAGAGTTTGCCAGTATGAATGAGTCGTGGCTCGAGCCAGGATAATTCGCAAAGACATGGGTGATTTTACTATAAGCATCGCAAATGACTTGTACGTTGATTGAATAGGTTCCCTTGCGGTTGATGTATACAAGTGCGTTTTCTGATGGGGCACGTAGCTGCACATGGGTGCAGTCTATAACACCAAGGACACCAGGGAACCCATACTTCGCACAAAATGCCTGCTTTGCTCTTTCCTGGCTGTCAGGTGTGACGGGGAATTTGATGTATTCCCCAGCATGTCGGACTAGACCTGATGTAACTGCATGTATAGCCGAACTTATGGCAGATTGTGAAATGCCTCAAATGGAGCTAAGGGGGTGCTGGAACGACCCAGATGCATAGAAATACAATGCCGCTGTAACCTTTACTGCAACGGGGAAGGCATAGGGACAGGGTGCATCAGTCCCCAGCTCATCTGCCAGGAGATGGCAGATGTCTGTCACAGCCTGGCGGGTCAGACGTAGCTTACGTACGCATTCCTCCTCACTGAGGGAGAGATAAGTCTGTCTGGGCCGGTATACCCTCTCCCTCCGGCGTCTAATTCTTTGTCCCAAGACATACTCCATCTCACTGTGCAAAAGAAAAAAATATGAGCAAGCTCAACTTAACTGGTAAGTTGAAGACTAAGGTTTTTAATGTAGGCTACTTACATTATGGTAAAGGTGATTTCACAGTCTTCCGATTTTTTTTTCCTGGTTCTTGACGGACAAACCAATTTGTCAGATGTCCTTATATACATATATGTCTTGCCACTATTGGGCAAACAGGTCTGATCCTTAATTACTACAATTAGCCTGAAAAATGTGTAAGCTACATTTATGCCTATTTTTTCACATCTTCGTGCACACCACAATGATTTCCGTCATCTCATGTGTTAATATTTTTTATTGTAACAATTTATGATGTGCAAAAATAACTGTTGCATCTGTGTAGATTACATAAGCAAAGTATATGCGCGTTGTGCACGCTATACATTATGGTCAAGCATGCGCCCTTAAAATAGCATAATGAACAACGCGCAACGCGCCACTGACTTTAGACTAGGTTTTTTCTGGTCAGTGGCGCAATTGTTTTATGGAACAGGAAAATAGCATGAGGGAACGTTTGCGCCAGAACACGCCTCCTCTTTGCGCTGAACCGCCCCGGGGAGCGCAAGTGTATTTCTTAGTTAACCGACGCGCGTCTGAGGAGGGAAAAGTCCGCTTTGCGCGGGTGCAAAATAGGAATGATACATGCGTCGCTGTACAAAGTCAATTGCGCTGGGTGCAAGATAGGGCCCACAGTGTTAAAGCATTGGTAAATTTGGCAGTAAAAATCCATTGTTTTGGTCTTGTTTGAGCTTGTGTGTAAAAGAAGTTCAAGCATTTTAAATTTGTGTTAATTGTATGCATTTTGTGTTAAAGCAACAAGAAATGTGTTAATAGTATAGCTTACACAGACGGATGTAGTGCTAACTGTGTTAAGAGTTTTGGAAAATTGTTAAAAGTATTGAAAAATCTGTCATAGCTATCGTAAAAAACGTCTCGGGTTACGTATGTAACCCTCGTTCCCTGAGTAGGGAACGAGACGCTGCATCGATACTCGATACTTTGGGGAATGCCTTCGGCATGAAGCGTCTGAAGTCTACTATACAACTATTCCAATCTGGATTGGTGCAACGTCATTACGTCACTCGTGACGTCGCATGTGACGGTGATCCGGAAGCTATAAAACGGTCACAGGAACCAGGAAGTGTTAGCTTCTAATTGGTCAAAGCAAGCCGTTCCCAGGGGCGTGGAAAGTGTGGCCGAGGGATGCAGCGTCTCGTTCCCTACTCAGGGAACGAGGGTTACATACGTAACCCGAGACGTTCCCTTTCGTAAAGGGAACTCACGCTGCATCGATACTCGATACTTTGGGGAACGAATACCCACGTCGCCACACTGAGAGAAAAAACGCCCTGGTGTAAAACATCTGGTACACTCACGGACGATAGGATAAGTAGAGGGCAGATCCAAACTAGTTTGTCATACAATTTGGTGTAGGAAGAGGAGGTCCGGAACGAGAGGCTCTACTGACCTCATCAATGGGAGCCCCAGACAGTAGAAATCATTAAATAAGAGGTGAAAGCAATTGCGCACCTTGTACTTCAAACATGAAAGCTTAAGATAACCAGCTGTCTTAAAACAAGGGGAAATAACTCCTAACCCTTGACCTACTAGATGAACTGACTCCTCTAAGCCTGAGGCCTACATAGGATCCTCCCAGGCTATGACCTTGATCATCCGACACATGCGATGGAGGATGGAATACCTGAAGAGTCATTATCTTGCCTATAGGCATATCAGTAGAATAGAATAGAATGAGGCATTTATATAGCGCTTTCATATGTACTACTGTACACCCAAAGCGCTTTACAATCATATCAGGGGTCTCTCCTCAACCACCACCAGTGTGCAGCATCCACTTGGATGATGCGACGGCAGCCACAGAACAACGGCGCCAGTGCGCTCACCACACACCAGCTATAGGTGGAGAGAGGAGAGAGAGTGATAGAGCCAATTCAATGTAAGGGGATTATTAGGAGGCCATGATTGGTAAGGGCCAATGTGTGGAATGTGGCCAGGACACTGGGGTTACACCCCTACTCTTTTACGAGAAATGCCATGGGATTTTTAATGACCACAGAGAGTCAGGACCTCGGTTTTACGTCTCATCCGAAGGACGGTGCTCTTTGACAGTATAGTGTCCCCATCACTACACTGGGGCGTTAGGACCCACACAGACCACAGGGTGAGCACCCCCTGCTGGCCTCACTAACACCTCTTCCAGCAGCAACCTGGTTTTTCTCAGGAGGTCTCCCATCCAGGTACTAACCAGGCTCAGCCCTGCTTAGCTTCAGTGGGCAACCAGTCTTGGGCTACAGGGTGATATGGCTGCTGGATGCCATCAGTACCGGGGCAAAAATAGAGTAGCTCCTATGCTAGAAAAATAAGAGGGGGAGGCACCACCACTCTTCCAGGGAGTAAGACGAGCAGGAAGCAGACTCAAAGTAAACTCCTTTATATATTCATATATATTTATATATTCATATATATCACCCACAGGACATGATGGGAGCCAGGGATAGCCCATCAGCCTGAAGCCAATAGGCTGGATGAAAGGATCCATCCTCCAATCTACAGGAACATGGAGTTTCAGTGGGAATATTCCTAAGTGTACACCCTTAGAAGCTTGAGGAGGGCACACAGGCCGCCACAGAGGCCCTAAACATGAACGGAAGATCCCGTTAGAGAGAAGAATGGAACACCAGAACTGAAGCCAGAGGGCAGTAATATACTGGGTTCGATGCCCTCCCTAACTCAATTTGTTTAGTTCCTAGTAGAGTGGGGTTCTAGAATAGATAACCTAACCACCTCGATGGAAAGGGCAATCCTTTTTATGGGAGGGACCCCCTCAGGGGCCATACCCAAAGTCTCAAAAACTCTGGTCGGGGATGAAATAACGTACCCTCCGCCTGAGACAGAAGATCTCTCCTGACAGGAACTTCCCATGGAGGACTCTCCAAGAGACTAATAAGGTCCGAAAACCAAATTCGGGCCGGCCAGTGCGGAGCTACAAGTAGAAGTCTCACTCCGTACCTCCTGACCCTTTCTAGAACCCCAGGGAGCAGAGCGATCGGGGGAAAAGCGTACAGAAGTGACCTCGGCCACATCTGTACCATGGCATCCAACCCCAAAGGCGCTGGATGTGAGAGAGAGTACCAGAGCGGGCAATGAGAGTTTTCATGAGAAGCGAACAGGTCAACCTCCGCCCGGCCAAACTTTCTCCATATAAGCTCAACCATTTCAGAGCCGCCATTCCCCGGGCCTCAGCCCCTGCCTCGACAGGATGTCTGCTCCCAAATTTTCAACCCCAGGAATATAAATAGATCTCACAGAGAGAAATTTATTCTGGGACCAAAGAAGAATATGATGCGCCAGTCTACAAAGAGGGCGTGATCTCAAACCTCCTTGGCGGTTGATATACGAGACCACCGACATATTGTCTGTTCTAACCAGAACATGATGGCCTCTGAGGTCATCAAGGAAGTGCCTCAGGGCAAAAAACACAGCCAACATCTCCAAGCGATTAATATGCCAAGTGAGATGATGATCCTTCCAAGTACCTCGGGTGTAACGGCCCTCCATAACCGCACCCCAGCCCGTGAGGGACGCGTCTGTAGTCAGAGTCTTCCTCTGACATAGTGCTCCCAACACTGGGCCTTGAGACAGGAACCATGGTTTCTTCCACATAGCCAGAGAACGAAGACATTTGTGCGTAACTCTGATAGTGCGGAAAGGGTTTCCCAAAGGTGAAAAACCCTTGTTCCTGAGCCACCACTGACAGGCTCTCATATGGAGCAGACCAAAGGGAATTACCGTGGAAGCTGCTGCCATAAGGCCTAACACTCTTTGAAAATGTTTTACAGTGACAGCCTGACCTAGCCTAAGACTCCTCATTGTGTGTAAAATAGTATTAATACGAGCAGGAGACAATTGTGCCTGCATAGTAACAGAGTCCCATTCAACCCCCAGGAATGTAGTCTTCTGAAGAGGAGTTAAGGAACTCTTCTTCACATTGAGTCTTAACCCCAAACACCTCAAATGATGCAAAACAACATCTCGATGCTGAATTGCCATTTCCTGTGACTGAGCTAAAATAAGCCAGTCATCTATGTAATTCAAAATGCGAATCCCCTGAAGTCTCAAAGGAGCAAGGGAAGCATCCATACATTTAGTGAAGGTGCGGGGAGAAAGGGCTAGGCCGAAAGGAAGGACCCTATATTGATAAGCTTTTCCCCCAAAAGCGAACCTAAGGAACTTCCTATGTTGTGGAATAATGGAAATATGGAAATATGCATCCTTTAGATCTATCGTCACAAACCAGTCCTCAGATCTGATCTGTTGAACGATCATGGGTATAGTCAACATCTTGAATTTAAATCTTCTCAAAGATTTATTCAAAACCCTAAGGTCTATAATAGGACGCAGCCCCCCATCTTTCTTAGGAACAATGAAGTACCGGCTGTAGAACCCGGAATCCCTCTGCTCCAAGGGCACATATTCTATGGCCTCCTTGGCTAACAGAGTCTGAACTTCATCTTCCATCACCTGAGCCTGATCAGGAGAAACCAGCGTATGGATAACACCACTAAACCTAGGTGGCCTATACTGGAACTGGATTCTATATCCTTTCTCAACTGTATTAAGGACCCATTGAGATATATTTTGAAGACCTTTCCAGGTGTCTAAATAATCTACTAAGGGAATCAGTCTCTCAGGACTGACCTCAGGTGTAAGATTCACAACATATTTATTATCTTCACTTTGAGTTTTACTTTCGGTGACCTGAAGCAATCTTTTGGCAGGAGCTAACCGAATCACATATTTTCCAGGTCTCTTGAGAGGTAACGAGCGTTTCAGAACCATAGATTTTATTGAAAGCTTCTTTGAAACACATTCGCTGGAAGACGATGCGTCCCGAGGCGCACTTGGCGGCGGGAAGCAACATCGATTTACTGAGGGCTCCGCGGAGCGAAGTTGTAAAGAGCCCACACGGAGGGGGATGCCCTCAGAGACCTGGACGTCCCATCATGGTTTTTTAGCCGAAGCCTTCTTCGCCTGAATAACAGTCCTCAGATCTGTTTTCGGCTTAGAAGGCTTAGGCTGAGGATGCTGCTTCTGTCTCCAGGCCCCTTGGGGGGGAGCACGAGAAGCAACACTCTCCTTCTGCCTCAGCAGGTGTGAGGAGCTGGCGGCGGCCTCCTGGGACTGCCCCCTGGCAGCAGACCCACGAGACCTGGAGCGACGGCGGGGGATGAACTCTTTAAAAGCGGCTGACTGTCGTTTCGCCTCCTGAAACCTCTCAACGACGTTGTTGACGCCATCGCCGAAGAGGCCAGAAGGCGAAACTGGGGCATCGAGGAGACAGGCCCTGTCCCTGTCCCCGATGCCCGACAAGTTCAGCCACAAATGTCTCTCCGTGGCTACCAGTGCTGCCATAGAGCGGCCGATGGCACGGGCCGTCTCCTTAGTAGCACGGAGAGACAAGTCAACTACGCGACGCATCTCCCTGATGTCGTCGTAGTTGACCTCCCCGCTATCGTCCACCTCTTTGAGGAGGTCGGCCTGGTATGCCTGCAACAGCCCCATTGTATGCAGACAACCACCAGCCCGACCTGCCGCCATATATGCCTTCCCAACCAAGGCCGATGTTGTACGGCAGGGCTTGGTGGGAAGCGCCGGAGCCCGCAGGGATGATGCAGCGTCAGGGGAGAGATGTGTTGCAAAAGACTCTTCAACCCTGGGCATCATCCCATAGCCCTCCTCCTTGGCCCCCATAATACTTGAATATATATGTACACTGGGGCCAGATATTCTGGAGGAGAAGGGCTTATTCCACGATCTCGAGATTTCAGTGTGGAGATCGGGAAAAAAAGGCAGACTCCGGCGTAGAGGCTGTGACCGAGTCTGCAGGAAGCGCTCATCGAGTTTGCTTTTTGCTGTCGCTTCCTGCACCTCAGGGGGCCAATCGATATTTAATTTGGCCACTGCTCGAGTCACAACCTCTAGCAGCTCCTCAAAGGCAGGGGAAGGGGGTGGCGATTTTTCACATTCCCCTGCCTCGATGCCCAAACTATCTAGCTCCTCAGAACCAGATAATTCGAGCATCGGTTCCTCTACAGGGGCGGAAGAAGCCGCAGTGCGGGCTTCCGCGCCCTGAGAGGAACGGGAACTAGCCTCAGAATGCTGAGAAAGGGCCGAAGCCGTCTCAACATTATCAGCTAGCTCCCTCTGCGATCCCCATGAATGCAAGCGCCGCGCTGCCTCGACAGACGCGGGACCTGATCCACGAGGATCGCGGGGCTGACCAGCCTCATCAAACATAGATCGCCGGGAGCGGAGCGTTCTTAGGGGCATGCTTTCACAGTTAGCACAGACAGCACCCTCGAGCGCTGCCTGTGCATGCTCCGCTCCCAGACAAACAACACAAAGCGAGTGTGTGTCACCCTCAGCCAAATAACGCGGGCAAGGGGACGCACACTGCCTGAATTGTTTCTGACTCGCCATCATATATATTTCTAAGGGACAGACAACACCAAATAGAACAAACAGTTGACACAGATCGCTTGCTGAAGACCAGAAGCTAACACTTCCTGGTTCCTGTGACCGTTTTATAGCTTCCGGATCACCGTCACATGCGACGTCACGAGTGACGTAATGACGTTGCACCAATCCAGATTGGAATAGTTGTATAGTAGACTTCAGACGCTTCATGCCGAAGGCATTCCCCAAAGTATCGAGTATCGATGCAGCGTGAGTTCCCTTTACGAAAGGGAACTGTAGTTGGATGCACAAAATTTACTGGGCAAAAGCCAGGCCTTTCTCCAAATTACGTTTGTTACAAGGGATCCCAATAGAATTTACCCCTTGGAATAATCTCTCTCTTCATTTGAAGAATTGTGCGTACATATGTCTGTTGTTGCATTTCCGATCTAAAAAGTCAATACCGCCCGAGCGTATAAGCCAGATAAACACTGTTACCTTTACTGAAGCTGAGGTGATTTTTCATTAATTGAATTAAGCCTGCTGGGATAGCTTTATTATATTCCTTCAGTGGAACTGGAAAGTTATGGAGATTCAAAAATCAAAAAATCATCCAAAGTCATCAAATACAGATAGAATGCAATTAAAGTTATTGTTAAACCATCTAGGAAAAAGAGAGACTTATTTCTAACGGTTATATCCGCGTTGTTCCAAAGGAGAACTTTGTGGTGGGAAAAGCTATGGACAAAACACAGTTTCCACGAGAGAAGTCATTGCTGATGAAAGTTAGATAAGGAACTGTGTAACTTTAATAGGAAAGACAGGCCACAGAGTTTGTTGGAGATATTATTAGGAAAGAGAAACCTGACGACACTGGGTTCACAAGGCTTCTTTCAGCCAGTTTACTTTAAAGGTGTTTATATATCAGCAAAGTCCAAAAGTCAAGGCCACCTTCACCTCTGGAATTAGAGAGTACTTCTCCTTTTCATTTCTGAGGCCTGTTTTCCAAATGATAGTATCATCACTTTCCATTTTTCATACAGTTTTACTGTATTGTTGAAGACAGGTGAACTTATGTTGCCTTTTTATAGTGCTTACTGTAAACCTGATTGGTGTGTCTACAATTAAGCCCCAGTGTGTGTGCACATCTGGTGGCTGTGTTTAACCAATTGGTTGATGGGTGTGTTCATTTGAAAGCCTTTGCTTTGAAATTGCAAGGAAATTACATCATGATAAATTTCTGTGTCAAATGCGTGCAAGTGTGTTTAGTGTTTTGCAAATCACTGTGTTGTAATGTTTTGCAAAAAGTGCGAAGCTGACAATGTGCTTACAGTTGTGCAAATATAGGCCGGTGTTTTGCTCCTTGAGTGTAAGGTTTTGCTAATTGTGGGAAAGTTTTAATTTTAGTTTGTAAGCAATTGAAAAAAACTGTAACTGTACATTCTACAAAGCACTCTGAGATGGGTCTTTCTTTATCGAATTTCTGCAGCAAAAGACCTAAACCCAGCAAAACCAAAATGTAGAGAGGCTTCAAAAGAAACTGCAGTGCAAAACACAATCTATGATCAATACAATATACTGTCTGTTGTATAAGGGCAGACCTGACTCATATAAAATAATGCAGTTTCTGTAATTTCAGCTGATGTCAGTGTTTTTATGACATTCTGCTATGATTGCCTAAATCTTCCTGTTGGACGAGAACATATGTTAGTGTTTTGACAAATGATTTGATTTTGAGACATGTTTGCAGTGTTTTGGCAGACATAGTGTATTGTGTTAGTGTATTATAGTATTTTGAAAAGTAGTGTTGGAGTTTAGTTTACAGTGTGTGATTTTGAGCATGAAATGAACTGTTCTGCCAATTGTGTGTTGTAAGTGTGATGGTGCGTTAAGAGTTTAGGAAATTTGTTAAAAGTATTGAAAAAATTGTCGTAGTGATTGTAAAAAACTGTTTTCCACTGCAGTTTGCTCATGTTCGGTCACGCAAGGATGGTTTTGTCAGAGCCTATCCAAGAATGACAGGGGAGCACATACATACACATTCAAATATTCCTTTACAAGTGTATTTGTTCATAACTTTAAGCGAACCTATTCAGAAAGTTCCTGGTTTGCTCTTCACCTCTCCAGATCTTAATGGATTGAGTTGTAGAGATTGGTCTATCAGTGGATTACGGCAGGATTGTAAAGGCTTCTGCTTCAACCCTTCGCCGTGAGTGACCTACATAGTGTCCCAGTTTAAATCAGCTCCGTCTCGGCTACAGAACGTCTTCTTCAAATTACCAGCCTTTGGAAATGCTGATTCATGAGTTTCCCAACATAAACTTCCTCCGTCCAGTTTTGAAGAAGTCTGTGTTGCATTAACCACTTTAGAAGTGACTGTGTTTTGAACTATAAAAATCTTTTTGTAAAATCATTAATTACTTAACGCACAATGCCTTTCATTTATCCATTACATTTTGACTTTTTTTTGTGGTTGTTTTTTTTACTGTTTTGGGAGTGCAAAGCAAGTTGTAATTTTATTACAGTAAATTGAATCATACATCCTTAAAACTGAAGAATGAACAGAAAGAATGAACAGAAGTAAATCCAGCTTTTGCCTTGAAGGAGGGGTTAGATCAGACATGTCATTTTAAAGCTGTTATTTCAAGCCTGTGCTTCAGTCTGATCATACGTCTATCTTTTGCATGTTTTGACAAGCATTAGAATGTATTTTGAGAAATATCATTGCAACATCAGCTCGATTATGTTATGGGTAATGACATGTCAAAGATATTTGAAGTCAAATTTCAGAGCTTCAGGATATGTTGGCAAATTCCAGTGTCACTGTGTGTGTGACTTCAGGCCTGAAATGATTTTCTGTGCTCCTGCTTTATGAGAAATATATCAGTATATCTTTATCTGGCAGTAACCGCATGTCATGAGTCGGTCATTCTCACAAATGCTTTCCCTTTAAGTCTTAAACGTGGCTCTTATTGTTATTGGAATGACCTACACACACTCACCTCAGATGATCCGCAGCACAGCGTCACCAGGGGCCGAACTCAATCGCAGCAACTCTGGATTTCATTTATTTTAATAGGATCTCACCTACTTCTCACACATCTCAGATTCTCTGAGAACTTCACTGGCATGAGCCTTTTCTACTGAACACTGGAGGAAAGCATTGGTCAGATGCTCTGTTCAAGTGATTTGAGAGACATTAATCAGGACTCACTCTGGAATCGGTGGCTGATGAAGAGCATCTTCTCCTCTTCAGTGCTTTCTGTGGCTTAAAACACACAGACTGAAAGGAGCATTGAAGATTTCCAGGTAAACTGAACAAATGTTTTTCATCGTTGCATTTAATGTGGTTCATTGTTAATGTTAATGATAAAGAATACAACCTGAATTGTGATCAATCGTTGAAACACTCTTGGCTGATACTAGGCTATAATTGATTGCCTAACGTGGAAAATTGTAGCAGTATTTGTGCCAGAGATGTGTTTGACAGATCAGGACCTGTTTATGGTTGACACTGTTTACTAGAGGTTGTCTTACATCTTCTAAAGAGCACATGGGTGTGTATCAAGTTCAGGAGGAGATTATTATTATCAGTGCATTTCATTATAACATCTGATCCTCCTCATCTTCTTCTTTCAGCCTGCATGTTTATATGTATAGTATAGTATAGTATAGACTATAGTTGTATGCATTGCTTCCCTCAGAAGGCGAATCTGAGAGCATCTCAATCCAAGATCAAGCTTTCAGTTACGGACAGCACATCACATGTCATGTGTTCAGCTCTTGAACTCTATGACTGTATGATCGACTCATGAGCATCTGTGTTATGATGGCATGAGTGTGTGTGTGTATGTGTGTGTGTGTGTGTACTGAGATGAAAGGACTACATGAGAAAGAGTGCAGAAGATCTGCTGCACAGCTCCAATTAGAAACTCTTTATTTGGAAGCGGTCCACTGTGTCGTGTCCTATATTCTGCAACCTTTAGCAGAAACTGCATGGAAGAGACCAGGGTTGCCAGATCTGCGTAACAAAAACCAATCAAAATACCCCAATGACCAATTACAGTTTTTTTCACCTGCTTACTCACATTTTCAAAACTTTGCCTCTTTTTTTTAAAACTTCCACACAAATCCAAGAATTGCACACAGAATGCAAAATGCCTCACATCTCTTGCAAAATGAAGCACTGCATTCAGAATATCACACACATCTCAAAAGCAAACATTTGTCTTAAGTTGCAAGCACTTTTGCCATAATATTATATTTTTGGATGTATCATTTACACACACAGTTATTAAAAACCTAAAGCTCTTCTTTCATGAGCTCCTATTTCTGTACAAGATTGCAGGGCATGGTTCTCAAATGGTTTTCATCATACCTCACAAACAGAACCTTTTCAGTTATGCTTAATGACTTCTCCTCTTCAGCCGCTCCTCTGTCATCTGGTGTCCCTCAAGGATCCATTCTGGGTCCTATACTGTTTTCACTCTATATGCTGCCACTTGGTCAACTCATCTCCAATTACAATGTCCGTTTTCACTTTTATGCAGACGATCTTCAGATCTACCTTCCCGTGGTTCTGAGTAACCGTTCTGCACTGGATCCTCTTCATAACTGTATTCACAATGTCAGACAATGGCTTTCTCAGAATTTCCTTCACCTGAATGAAGAAAAGACTGAGTACATCTTGTTCACCCCGGACTCACCCAACAGTTCCCCCAGTTTTGGTCCTCCAACACCTCGGTTTGATATGACAGTGCGCAACCTGGGTGTTATTTTTGACAGTGGTATGATTTTTGGAAAACAGATAAGTGCAGTTGTTAAAGCAAGCTTTTACCAGCTAAGGCTACTCAGTAAGGTCAAACCATTCCTGTCCCGAGCTGACCTTGAAAAAGCTGTCCATGCCTTCATCAGCTCGCGGATTGACTACTGTAATGCCCTCTATACTGGACTAAATCAATCACACCTCAATCGGCTTCAACTGGTACAAAACGCTGCAGCACGTCTCCTCTCCAATACCTCAAAACGCTCTCATATCAGCCCAGTCCTCCGCTCTCTCCACTGGCTCCCAGTGCGGTTCATGGTGGAGTTTAAGATCCTGATGTTTGTGTTTAAGGCCATCAATGGTCTGGCCCCTGTTTACCTTACGGAATTGGTAATGGTCCACCAACCAGCCAGAACTCTGCGCTCCTCTGAACACACCAGGCTGGTCACACCCAAGTTCAAGTACAAAAAGTTTGGAGGCCGGTCATTTGCCGTTCAGGGCCCAAAGCTGTGGAACGCACTTCCAGGACAGCTGCGAAGCATCACTGAGTTGTGTGTTTTTAAATCGAAATTGAAGACACATCTTTTTAGACAAGCTTTCGATATGTAGCCACTGACTCGATTGCTGTTTTTATGTATATTTGTGCTTTTATTTATTGCTGTCTGCTGTGTTTCTTGTTTTTATATTGGAAAGCGCCCTGGGCACCTTTCAGGTTGTTGTAAGGCGCTATATAAATAAAATTTGATTGATTGATTGAAGATTGAAAGTATCTGGCAGAGAGATGCTGAAAAATTAACAGTAAACATGAAAGCAAAATTGAAACCAAACTATTTATTTTTTTACTGTAAGCATTTGTGGTTGTGAATCCGGTATTACACAGCCCGAAAAACCTATAACTTGACTTTTGGCCTATTTATAGGCCTATTCTAAAGCCATGATTGGTTGGTGTTCAGTAAAGCGATGAGTGTTTGCACATGTGAGGAGTGTGTGTGAGGCTCTGATGAATTACTGTGGCATTTTTGAGATGTTGTGTTTGAAAAAGGAAATCAATTGTGGAATACATCTGTTGGGTGCTTTCATCGATTACCCTTAAGGTGACCGTAGCTTTCAGCAAGAAGCAGATATCATCAGGTGGAACCCAACCTTCCTTGAGTGTTTCAACCCTTAACCACTACACTCTCCAGTTGGTGGGTCGGCAAGGGTGGCCAAATCACTGCCCATCTGATCCTGGCTTCCAGCTGTCTTCCTCTCTCTTACTCCATATCCAGCATAAAGCTCGTTCAGCCTCCTCTCCCATCTTACAAGTAGCGTGCTTTTTGCTCTTCTCGTCCATACCTAAAGCTGACAACAGCCGCCATGCTGACTTGGCAGGAATGCCTCTGCACTTCCACAGGGAACAGCCATGCCTGGCATCCCTTGTCTTTGCACTCCTGGATTAAAGGCTGATATTTCAAGGCCTTCCTCTCATGTGCCTCCTCACAGCCCTCCTCCCATGGCACGGTCAGCTCGATTAGGATGATTTTACTGACCACAGGATGATGTCTGGGCGAAGAGCTGTGTGGACCACTTCCGGAAATCGCATCCTCCTTCCAACGTCGACTCTCACTTCCCAAGAGCTTGTGGCTTGCAGCAGATTGGGTTTGCTGATGCCCTGGCTGCGAAGGGTCTGGTTCCCTCCTTGATGAAGGTGATACTTTTCCTCTCGTCTGTACGGGTCGTCCCTTAACCCCCATGTGTGCAAGTGAGACAGTGAAGGAAGGGTGTCGTACACGGACTCCAGTCTCCAGTCTCCACAACTCTGCCCTTGTGATCTTACGCTTGGACAGATCACATTTTGTCCACGCTCCTTGGGATGCTTGTTCCACTGCTCTGGACAAATGCCTCTGTTTCTCTTGAGCTCGGATTTCTGACTGGACCATGCCTCGCTTAATCTTTGTGCTTGCATTCCCTAACTGTTGGAAATGTGTCAACCCCAGGCCTTGGCGTCCTATGCAGGGATTGCCAATGATGTCACACAACTTCAGTGAGCTTTCTGCTTGTTGAGCTGACTGCCCATTTACGGTCTGATCTTGTTATGATGCCTGCTTGCTTTATCCGGACATCTTTGGAATCTCTCAGACATAGTGCGACTCTGCATTTTGCCATCCATCTCCGCAGGTGCTTGTTGGTTTTCCCCACGATGCCTTCTTCAACTGTTATGGGGAACTAATAGAATGTGAGGAGCCAAATAAGCCAGGGCAGAAGGCCGTGCTGGTACATCCAGGTTTTAAATCCGGACCTGTCGATCTTCTTCAACCATTCTTCGGTTTGCTTCACAGCGTCTGAAACATTTCCACCCTCTTTCAATGATGCATTGAACCACTTTCCCAAGCACTTTATGGGGCTGTCCTCAATGGATTACAGTTTTTTTGGATTGCTTAAGCACAATTTTCAAAACAGGGCCCGTGTTTTCAAAACACTACACACAATTAGCACAACCACACACCCAATTAGCAAAACACTACAGATCCTTTGCATAATTAAACACTCTTGTAAAAACTATACACTTCTGTTTAAAAACCACACTTTGTTACCATATGAAACACACACGTTTCACATTACTATACTCTGTTTGCACGAGTTACACTCTGCTGTGATAAACCTAAAACACTTTTAGCACTTCTACTTCCCTATGATTAGAGTAGGCTACCATCAACAAAGTACAAATATAATGTAAATTCACCAAACACTACACAAGACCAATGTTGCAGACTGAAGAAACTCATTTATTTCTCAACACGCCCAAAATGTTGACATGGAGATTCATAATACTGTAACAAAATGTCACTTTACGTATTGTACTGTAAGTTTACTGTAAAAAAAATAAATAAAACTAGACATTGTCTCTTCGCCTAGCTGGATCTGGCCAGAGAATTTCATCAACATCGCAGGCAATGTTGTCATTAGCAAGACACCTTGGAAAGAAACGTCTTGAATGACGAATCCATCCTTGCATTGCTACTACCTCCATCTGGTCACAGGCCTCCTCCATGGCTTGGATGAGGGGTACCTCAGCCTGGAGACGGAGATCATATACCTTCCACCGCCATGCCGAGAAAAACTCTTCTATAGGGTTGAGGAATGGAGAGTATGGTGGAAGATATAGGACGGTGAAATGTGGATGTTGCTGAAACCAGTTCTGAACCAGAGCAGAGCGGTGGAAAGACACATTGTCCCAGACAACAATGTATTGCATATGATTGATTTGATTTGCTGCTGTTATGTTGTGCAATTGGTCCAAGAATGTAAGTATGAGTGCTGTGTTGTAAGGGCCCATATGGGCATGGCGGTGGAGGACCCCATTCTGTGTAATGGCTGCACAGAGTGTTATATTACCCCCACGTTGCCCTGGGACATTGACTATAGCCCTGTGGCCAATGATGTTTCTTCCCCTCCTTCGTGTTCTCGTCAGGTTGAACCCAGCCTCATCTACGTAAATGAACTCATGCTGGATCTCTTCTCCATCCATTCGTAAAACTCTCTGAAGAACAGTGTCAGGCAAAATTGTGTAGTTCAGTGTAGATCTAGTATACATATTACAGTACAGTAAAAGATTATGAGACAGTATGCAAGATCACACTGCTAAAGTGAATACATACCTCTGCATAATCATGCCGCAGTCGTTTCACCCTTTCAGAATTGCGCTCGAAAGGCACTCGATAAATTTGCTTCATTTGAATATGGTTTTTTTTTAGGATGCGTGCCAGTGTTGATGTTGAGACCTGATGGATATCGTTGAAAGTGGCGTGGTTATTGACAATGTTAGCTTGGAGCTGATTGAGTGTTATAGCATTGTTGGCCAAAACCATGTTTACTATCTCCCTCTCTTGCTGTTCTGTGAACATAGGAGGCCTTCCCCCTTGTCGTTCCTGACCCTCAATCCTATGTAGAAAAAAAAAAAACAGCATACAATAGTACAGTAATTTCACAGGAAAAGGTAACAGAATTGCTGAGTGCATAGAATACAGTACAAATACCTATTTTCCAGTCGAAATGTTCTTATCACACTTGCCACTGTGTATCGGCTTAGATTTGGCTGTACTCGCAGTCCAGCCTCCCTCAGCGTCAGGCCGTGGTTGACAACGTGGTCAACCAGTGTTGCGCGGATCTCATTTGTCAGATTCGGTCCTCTTTGAGCACCTTCTTGTCTTCCTCTTCCTCTTCCTCTTCCTCTACCTCCAGCATGGCCTCCATCTCTTCCTCTTCCTCTGTTGATTCCTCCTCTGTTGATTCCTCTTCCTCCTCTTCCTCCTCCTCCTCCTCCTCCTCCTCCTCCTCCTCCTCCTCCTCCTCCTCCTCCTCTTCCTCCTCTTCCTCCTCTTCCTCCTCCTCCTCCTCCTCCTCCTCCTCCTCCTCCTCCTCCTCCTCCTCCTCCTCCTCCTCGTTGTCCTCGTTGTCCTCCTCGTTCTCCTCCTCGTTCTCCTCCTCGTCTTACTCTTTCTCTGACTCTTTCCATTGTGCTTGAAGACTGATGAACTCACCTGCTGCTTTTTATAGTGCTTATACACCTGATTGGTGTGTCTACAATTAAGCAAACAAGTGTTTGCACACCTGATGACTGTGTTGAACCAATTGGTTGGACGGTGCGGTAATTTGACAGTCAGTGCTTTGGTATTGCAAGGAAGTGACTTCATGATAGATTTTTGTGTGTAATGTATGTTAAGTGTGTTTAGTGTTTTGCAAATCACTGTGTGTAGAGTTTTGCAACAAGTGTGAGGTTGACAATGTGCTTATAGTTGTGCAAATATGGGCTGATGTTTTGCTTCTTGAGTGTAAGGTTTTGCTAATAGTGTACTACTTTTAATTTTAGTGTGTAAGCAATCCAAAAAAACTGTAAATGACCTCGCCTTGAACTTGGAGTCCAAACTTACTTGTGACTCTGCCCTTCCTGAGCACCAGCCTTCTGGACTTCCTGGCCTTGAATGACAACCTCGCCCAAGAAGCTGCGTTGTCCAGGGTTCCAGTAATCATCTCGCTTGGACATGCGTCACAGTTGTTATTTTTAGGTCGTCCATGAAACCCTGCAGAATCGGATGAATGATGCCTGACTCCAGGACGGGGCCGCGGGTTATGCCTCCTGCTGCTGTTATTAGAAGGTTTATGCCCATGATAAAGAGGATTGGGGAGATGGGGCATCCCGTTGGGATTCCCTTCTGGAAATCCTGCCAATTGGTTGTCCACTGGGATGATGTAAATCTCAGTTTGATCCCTCCTAGATAGCTGGTGATCACTTCTTGAATAGCAAATGGGATGTGGTAATGGTCAAGTCCGAGCTGGATGAGATTGTGTGGGACAGCTCCATAGGCATTCGCTAGATCTAACCAGACCACTGTTAGACCACTCCCACCCCTAAAATACAGTCACTGTTATGCATTACACACAATTTCAATTTCATAAAAATGCTTCTGTAGAGGGTGCTTTTTTAATTGACTGGCAACAAGCACTGAGAATCAGGGATATCTCAAATGCTGTTGTTGTTGCTGTTGCTGTTGCTGTTGCGTGTGTGTGTGTGTGTGTGTGTGTGTGTGTGTGTGTGTGTGTGTGTGTGTGTGTGTGTGTGTGTGTGTGTGTTTGTCAGCTGAATATGCCGAGGAGCCCGACATCCAGCGAGGAAGAGATGGCCCAGAGTTTCTCAGACTCTTCTCAGGACTCCAGTTCACACAGTTCCAGAGAGGAGGCCGTCTATGAGACCGTACGAGCAGAACGACCCGGCGGTCTCACGACACACACCCAGAACAACTCGCTCACCATGACGGTGTTCATCCCAGACCTGCAGCAAACGGTGAGTGTGTGTGTGTGTTTGTTAATCTTCACGGCTCTCATTGGGGTTTATATGTGATGAATATTTCTTTGAGTGAATGAGTAAAACATGAGGGCTGAGTGATCAAACATTTTGAATGTCATATGGATAAACATTTTCTTAAAGGGGTCATGACATTTTTTTTTTTTTTTTACTTTAATACGTTTCTTGAGGTTCACTTATGATGTTAATAAAAAAAAATAAAAAAATTACACACACACAGACACACACACACACACGCACACACACACACACACACACACACACACACACACACACACACGTTTACTATTTTTATACAGTACAAAGTGTATATTCTCTCTCCTTACACTAACCCGACCCTAAACCTACCCATTAAACACACACACACTAACTCTACCCCGAAACCTACCCATTACACACACACACTAACTCTACCCCTAAACCTACCCATTACACAAAACTTTCTGCATTTTTACATTTAAAAATCTTTAATTACTTTATTTTTATACCAGATTTACAAATGAGGACATCCCTAAAGGAGGTTTTTGGAGATTTTGTCAGGTTTTGGTCTCTTCTGGATACAAATTTGTCCCCAAAATATATTTTAGTTGGTATACACACACACACACACACACACACACACACACACACACTTGTCAGTAAACGCCCACTGTTATGATTGGCTAAGTCTGTACAGAGGCTCAAATCAGCTGTTTAAACTGGACGATCAAAGTGAGCGTTCTTTCACTCTTTCATTTGTCCTGTTGTTGACAGACTGAACATACACCTGTATTAGTGTATCAGCATCAGTCATTATAATGGCTTCTGTTTTGTTTTGACGCGACGCTTACGTCAAGTGTAGGTCAATGTCCGACGTTAAGATACTGAACGCCAGTGGGCGGAGTCTATGGTGCGATGATGTATAAATAGTCGTTGATGCCTTGCTCTGGAGGCGGGCATATGCAAATTATTTTGCTTGTGACATCATAGGTTGCCCCACCCTCGTAATCAGAGAAAAGAAGAGATGCCGCTGTTATTCTGATTCAAGATTATTATCACAATAATGATGTGCACCAAGAAATCATTTATAATAAATTGCAATATTCCATAAAGAAAGCATAATTACTTTTGATTTCATGGTGTCTTTAACGACTTACTTCGACAGGAAAGCATAAGGTTTATCCCCGGTGACACTGTGTGGGCTGCTAAACAGCGGATCCTGTGCACTTTGAGTCAGAATCTGAAGGATGTTCTGAATTATGGCCTCTTCCATCCGGCCAACGACGGCAGAGACGGGGAATTCCTGGATGAGGAGAGTCTGATCGGGGAACATCCACTACCGGCCGGCGAGGGCTTCCCGTTACTGGAGGTACAGGCCGATTCAGCAGCCGGCAGGGTGTCAGAGAAGCGGGGGCACTTTATGATGTTTTATTAACAAAGTTCGGAGGGAACACATTCAAATTATCTATTCAATCATCACGTCATTCCAATCATCACGTCATTCCAATCATCACGTCATTCCAATCATCACGTCATTCCAATCATCATGTCATTCCAACCAGCTTTCAACAATCAGTAATCAACATGTCTACCCAATCAGCAAAATGAGAGGAGGCCTATATATATACACAGTCGACTTGCCAATGTTCCTCTACAGTTTTCAGCATCCCTCCACCACCCTGTCTTCACTCGCCTGGTTACTTTCCTAACCAGAAGTACGGGGGAGTACTCTGGGCTCGGGCCAAAATACAGAGTTCTGAGCCTCACCTCGGACAGCACGCCAAATACGCATACTACTTTACTCTGATCTGATTTGTAAGTGTGAACTCGTGAAATAATAGGGCTGCACGATTAATCGTAATTTACATGAAATCGCAGTTAAACCGTTTTGGTTAATCGCGATTATGAAATTGCAAAGGCTGTGATTATATGTTATGCGCAGCTTGTCATTGATGATCGGCTCAGTAAACGCTGCTCACTCTGAAAGCACTGTGAGTTTGAGTCACTTATAACATGCATTTGAAAAAGCAACACGCGTCAAACATCTTTCCAAACATTACAAGGATTAATGAACCTCTTGTCCAACAAAAGACGACAATTAATAACACGGTTTTACTCCAAACTCACTTCATATTGACAGTTGAGCTCCTCCTTCTGTGAGATGATGAGCTTCTGACACAGAATAAGGCAGTCGTGTGTTTATTAGTCATGTTTAATCAAAGCGTTTCAATCTTCTGTTTATTCAGCTACTGATAGTGTGATGCCCGATCGGGATTCAAACGGACGAGGCGTTTATACTTGACGAGCTCGCCGTTGTACTATTCTTTGAAACGATAGGGGGCGACTCGAGTAATTGTCCTCTAAACCATCAGGAATCAGCGGTGAGAAGAAGCTATGCACACGTGACAATGTTTATTTTAGTACACCATCACCAATACCACACTACAAAAAGAATCGTGTAAAACCCAGTGTAAACCCTGAGATTATTACTTGTGACAATAAAACAAAATATATGGATATGAGAATGTGTATACAATATAACTAAATTAACAATCTCTTACATATTTTCTAATTTCACTAAACATTTCATTAAGTTTCGTGAACATTTTTATTAAACATGGACCTTTATGTTCATTAAAAATACTTTTTATGCTATTGTATGCTCATTTTTTAAATGTGAGCAACTCATTTAGACGTGCAAACTGGGTGCCGGTGTGGTGAGAAGTTTGAGCTCGGCCAGATTCGGCTCGAAGTCGTTCATCTTCAGATGCGGCGCCGCGCACGTTGTTACAAAAAATGTTGTGCACATCTACCACGAAGTGATAAAATTCTGTTTCAAAAATGTTAAGGCCAGACAAGTAGTTTGTTGTAGGGAATTACAAACCTGCGCACATATATTCAAACGCACATACCTATAGACTGAACTCATAATACGCATGTGCACGCCTTCAACGTTCTCACAGGTTTCACGCTTAAAGTCTGTGTAGAGTTTCCTGTCAGAACGGTGTCGTGTTAGCGGCCCCTAAGTTAATAACTAATGATCGTTGCGATGGAAGTGAATCAATCAAATTAACTTTAGCTGGAAAATAACTTTATTCAAGAACTGCTATAAAGCCAAAACAATCTGTTACTTAAAACTATCCTTGTATCTCTGTAAAGCCGCTTTGGAACAATCTACATGGTTAAAAGCGCTATATAAATGAAGATGACTTGACAGAGGGATATGTGGTGTGTGTGTGTGTGTGTGTGTGTGTGTGTGTGTGTGTGTGTGTGTGTGTGTGAGAGAGAGACGCCCTCTGGTGTTCAGAGGGATATGTGGTGTGTGTGTGTGTGTGTGTGTGTGTGTGTGTGTGTGTGTGTGTGTGAGTGTGAGACCCCCTCTGGTGTTCAGAGGGGTATGTGGTCTGTGTGTGTGTGTGTGAGACGCCCTCTGATGTTCAGAGGGATATGTGGTGTGTGTGTAGATGTGAGTTTCTAGTGTTCAGAGGGATATGTGGTGTGTGTGTAGGTGTGAGTTTCTAGTGTTCAGAGGGATATGTGGTGTGTGTGAGTGTCTGGTGTTCAGATGGAGCATTTACTACCGATCAGACGCTGCACTGACAAGCTGAGCAGAAAATAATCACAGCCTTTGCCAAATCGCGTGCGGTTTCATTGTGATTAATCGTGCAGCCCTACTTTATAATACTACCTGAATGTATATTTTTTTCAACATGAACTAATGATTAGTGAAGGACTGAAATAATCATCATATAGCAATGAAGAGTTAACTTTAACTACGACTGAAGTCATATGGATTCATGCATGAATAACTACATGTTTGATACTTTATGCATAAATTAACATTTAGCATCATCATCATAAAATGCATTAGCAGAACTTCCAACAGCACGATCACTTCAGACTACAGCACACACATCTTAAGAGCGTGAATGTTTTTATTCTGAGGGTTTATAAATATGTTATCATGCAATTGCTGCGATGAAACCCTTAGAAGCTTCTTTGTTCCTGCAGTTTCGCTACAAAACCAGGCTGTACAATCAGTCCAGTGTGGATGAGAAGCAGATCGCCAGACTTCACATGAAGGTGAGTGCAAAGACGCATAAGATCCAGTGGATCTGGAGAGTTTTCTCCATCCTGACAGACACATGTGATTCATCGTACATCAGACTGATTAAAAACTCTCACTTTAAGTAATGTATCTGATATGAGGTGTTGATGCATTTCTGCGAGCATTTATGTTTCTAATGGCTTTATTTTTTGTCTTATTGTCTCTCTCCAGGCCAGCTTGAGGAAGTTCATGGATTACATCCAGCATCATGAGCTAGACAAGTTCTCCAGAATGCTAGACAGAGGACTTGACCCAAACTACCAGGACACAGAGACAGGAGGTACTGGAGGAGCAGAAACACATGAGTCTGAGTCTGAGATCACCGTACCTGACCATCCGACTCATTCCCCATACCTGACCATCCGACTCATTCCCCGTACCTGACCATCCGACTCATTCCCCGTACCTGACCATCCGACTCATTCCCCGTACCTGACCATCCGACTCATTCCCCGTACCTGACCATCCGACTCATTCCCCGTACCTGACCATCCGACTCATTCGCCGTACCTGACCATCCGACTCATTCCCCGTACCTGACCATCCGACTCATTCGCCGTACCTGACCATCCGACTCATTCGCCGTACCTGACCATCCGACTCATTCCCCGTACCTGACCATCCGACTCATTCGCCGTACCTGACCATCCGACTCATTCGCCGTACCTGACCATCCGACTCATTCGCCGTACTCGACCATCCGACTCATTCCCCTTACCTGACCATCCGACTCATTCCCCGTACCCGACTCATTCCCCGTACCCGACCATCCGACTCATTCGCCGTACCTGACCATCCGACTCATTCCCCGTACCTGACCATCCGACTCATTCCCCGTACTTGACCATCCGGCTCATTCCCCGTACCCGACTCATTCCCCGTACCCGACCATCCGACTCATTCGCCGTACCTGACCATCCGACTCATTCCCCGTACCTGACAATCCGACTCATTCGCCGTACCTGACCATCCGACTCATTCGCCGTACCCGACCATCCGACTCATTCCCTGTACCCGACCATCCGACTCATTCGCCGTACCTGACCATCCGACTCATTCCCCGTACCCGACTCATTCACCGTACCGACCATCCGACTCATTCCCCGTACCTGACCATCTGACTCATTCCCCGTACCTGACCATCCGACTCATTCGCCGTACCTGACCATCCGACTCATTCGCCGTACCTGACCATCCGACTCATTCGTTGTACCTGACCATCTCATTCGCCGTACCTGACCATCCGACTCATTCGCCGTACCTGACCATCTAATTCACCGTACCTGACCATCCGACTCATTCCCCGTACCTGACCATCTCATTCACCGTACCTGACCATCCGACTCATTCCCCGTACCTGACCATCTCATTCACCGTACCTGACCATCTCATTCGCCGTACCCGACCATCCGACACATTCCCCGTACCAGACCATCCGACTCATTCCCCGTACCTGACTCCCTTTAGGGAAGTCATTTTGAAGGGGGTCCAGGGCGCTCGGCAAATGACCCAGATCGGGACGCACTTCGTGGACGCTGCGCAGCGCCCCCTGGGCGATTTTTGCGGGGCCCCCTGACGCCCCTTCCCGATAGGGGCCGTCCCCATGGTCCCCTGAGAGGTGGCCCCAAGACTCTAGACCCCCCAGGGGCCGTATGGGAGGGGCCAGAAGTTAACTCCCCAAAACCGCAGTTCGGGCATCGGCCACCAGGTGGCTCACCGACGTCCCACCCGCTTGCAATTCGACGGGCGTCGAACGAGTAGGGGGGTGGGCGTCCAAGGAGTGCATCGGCGTCCCCCTTACAGCCTATTCACCCTTACCGGCTCCGCGCCATTGGCCGAAGTCATGGGGTGGGCGGGGCTGTCCACGGAGAGCCCTTTTGTCCCCTTCCAGATTATACACAGCCAGGGGGCGGGGATCAATCCCGAAAACGCCCTCTGACCACGGACAGCCTAAAAGTCCCCCTTACAGCCTATCTCCTGCCCACCCGCCCCACGCCATTGGCCGAAGTCACGGGATGGGCGGGGCCGTCCACGGAGAGCCCTTTTGTCCCCTTACAGCATAAACGAAGCAAGGGGGCGGGGATCGATCCCGAAAACGCCCTCTGTCCACGGAGAGCCCAAACATCCCCCTTACAGCCTAAAAATTGCATTTTGCGTCCAAATTGGACATTGCATTAAAAGGACATTTATCATAAATAAAGTGGTTATGGGTGGTCAAACCTACTGGACAGCCCTCAGGGGACACAGCACAACACACTAATGTACATTTCACCCATTAATTTGTGCAAAATTAGCATAAAATATCACTGTCCACGGGGAGCGCACAGGGGCTCCGTCGAATAACTTGCAGGCGGGATGTTTTGAAGTCCCATCTGTAACTAAATAGGTTGCAGGTGGGATGCTGTTTTTGACCGGGCATAACTCCAAAACCAAGCCGACTTGGGGCTCCATACTCTGGGGTCATGGGGGGCCCATGGGTCCCTCCCCACGCCCGGAGTTTGGAGCTCAAAGTCGGCGTGCTTTCCGAGATACACCCGGTCAAAGTCCCACAGGAAGTGGCCATATCTCGGGAACGGAGCCGACTTGGGGCTCCATACTCTGGGGTCATGGGGGGCCCATGGGTCCCTCCCCACGCCCGGAGTTTGGAGCTCAAACTCGGCTTGGTTCCCAAGATACACCCGGTCAAAGTCCCACAGGAAGTGGCCGTATCTCAGGAAAGAAGCCGACTTGGGGCTCCATACTCTGGGGTCATGGGGGGCCCTTGGGTCCCTCCCCAAGCCCGGAGTTTGGAGCTCAAACTCGGCTTGGTTCCCAAGATACACCCGGTCAAAGCTGGACCGGAAGTGGCCGTATCTCGGAACAGGAAGGTCCCAGGAGCTGGGGACGGTGGGGTCAGAAGGGGCCCTAAGGGCCTTCCTCTTGCCCGGAGTTTGGAGCTCCAATTCGGCTTAACTCCCAAGATACACCCGGTTATACATAAGGGACTTTTAGACAAAATGGTCAATATCTCGAAAAGGGCGTGTCCCAGCGGATCGTCCTTTGGGGTGGTGAGGGGCCCCTAGGGGCCCTCTCAGACACCAGAGTCCCGGGCCACTGGGACCCTTCCTTCTCAAGTGCACCCTTTCCTGTTGGGCCCCGTATCTCGGACCGTGGGGGCGCTAGAGACTCGGGCTAGGGCCCGTTGGAGAGGTCCCCTCGGGACCCTACTTTGACCCGAGTTTGGTGTTGCTAGCCGGCCGGGTCCCCGAGATATGGCCCTTCAAAGTTCGGAGCCCACCTGCAACTTATTCGACGGAGGCCATTTGCGCTGTCCGTGGACATTGCATTAAAAGGTCATATTTAATAAAAAAAGTGGTTGCTTGGGGTCAAACCTACTGTACACCAGTCAGGGGACACTGTACAACACACTAATGTACATTTCACCCATTAATTGTGCAAAATTTGCATAAAATATCACTGTACACGGGGAGCGCACAGGGGCTCCGTCCAATAAGTTGCAGGTGGGATGCTGGGTTTAGACAGACATTTTCAGCTGTTGAATCCCTGTAACCAATTGGGGATTTCAGCATATCTGCTGAAGGAAAAAATTCCTTACAGGGATTTGAAAATGTCTAAGTCGAAACCCAGCATCCCACCTGCAACTTATTCGAAGGAGCCCATGTGCGCTGTCCGTGGACATTGCATTAAAAGGTCATATTTAATAAAAAAAGTGGTTGCTTGGGGTCAAACCTACTGTACACCAGTCAGGGGACACTGTACAACACACTAATGTACATTTCACCCATTAATTGTGCAAAATTAGCATAAAATATCACTGTCCACGGGGAGCGCACAGGGGCTCCGTCCAATAATTTGCAGGTGGGATGCTGGGTTTAGACTTAGACATTTTCAAATCCCTGTAAGGAATTTTGTCCTTCAGCAGATATGCTGAAATCCCCAATTGGTTACAGGGATTCAACAGCTGAAAATGTCTAAGTCGAAACCCAGCATCCCACCTGCAACTTATTCGAAGGAGCCCATGTGCGCTGTCCGTGGACATTGCATTAAAAGGTCATATTTCATAAAAAAGTGGTTGCTTGGGGTCAAACCTACTGTACTCCAGTCAGGGGACACTGTACAACACACTAATGTACATTTCACCCATTAATTGTGCAAAATTTGCATAAAATATCACTGTCCACGGGGAGCGCACAGGTGCCCTGTCAAATAGGTTGCAGGTGGGATGTTGGGTTTAGACTTTGACATTTTCTAACTCTAACCCCTCCAGGTAAGGACCCCCCACCCTGGTCCACCCTCTGCCCGACTTGGAGAACCAGAGCTCCGGACAGGGACCCCCACCCTGGTCCACCCTCTGCCCGACTCAGAGAACCAGAGCTCCGGGCAGGGACCCCCACCGTGGTCCACCCTCTGCCCGACTTAGAGTACCAGAGCTCCGGGCAGGGACCCCCACCGTGGTCCACCCTCTGCCCGACTTAGAGTACCAGAGCTCCGGGCAGGGACCCCCACCGTGGTCCACCCTCTGCCCGACTTAGAGTACCAGAGCTCCGGGCAGGGACCCCCACCGTGGTCCACCCTCTACCCGACTCAGAGAACCAGAGCTCCGGGCAGAGACCCCCCACCCTGGTCCACCCTCTACCCGACTTGGAGAACCAGAGCTCCGGGCAGGGACCCCCCACCCTGGTCCACCCTCTACCCGACTTGGAGAACCAGAGCTCCAGACAGGGACCCCCCACCCTGGTCCACCCTCTACCCGACTTGGAGAACCAGAGCTCCGGGCAGGGACCCCCCACCCTGGTCCACCCTCTCCCGACTTGGAGAACCAGAGCTCCAGACAGGGACCCCCCACCCTGGTCCACCCTCTACCCGACTTGGAGAACCAGAGCTCCGGGCAGGGACCCCCCACCCTGGTCCACCCTCTACCCGACTTGGAGAACCAGAGCTCCGGGCATGGACCCCCACCCTGGTACACCCTCTACCCGACACAGAGAACCAGAGAAACCCCTCAGCCCCGGCCTCCACCATCACCCGAGCACCAGGCGAACCCGGGGGTCCCAAACTTAAGCCCGGGTATTATTGACCTAGCCACCCCGCGCCGCCAGAGAACCGGGCCACTGGTAACCCAAAATCGACTTAGGTTTTGGCAGCCGCTCTGGTTCTCTGGTTCCCTCCGGCCGAGGTTCTCCGGCTTGAGCCGCCTCGGAGAACCAGAGCCCCGTGCATGGACCCCCACCTAGGTCCACCCTACGCCCGACTCGGGGAACCAGAGCCCCGGGCATGGACCCCCACCTAGGTCCACCCTACGCCCGACTCAGAGAACCAGAGCCCCGGGCACGGACCCCCACCTAGGTCCACCCTACGCCCGACTCAGAGAACCAGAGCTCCGGGCAGAGAACCCAACGAAGATCCGCCACCTGCCAGACTCAGAGAACCAGAGCTCCTGCACAGCTCGGGCCTGTCTTTTCCTGGAGATATAATGTTTTTCAGAGCTCCACCATGGCAGAGATTGAACTCTGCCCCCAGCCTGAATGCACCCTCTCTGGCTTGGGTCACTACCTTGATTGCCCTGGCGCTTAAGAATCCAGTGATAATTTTCAACTTTCTTCCCCAGCCAGAGTGCCTCCTGGCTGGGCTTGGATTCTTCCTGGAGGCCCTCTCCCTCCAGGACTTCCAGAGCTCCATGACATGGCCCAGTTTAGATTTTATCCCCAGACAGAGTGACTTTGAGTGGGAGACTCAAGCCAGTGTGTTGAGGGTGGTGTGTCCCTCCACCACAGTTCCTCTCCTCCATGAAACCACGGAGGCCAGTTTTAGGACCGTCTTAGCTCCAGATGGACCTCCAATGGTGGCGGTTAAATCTGCCTTTGACCCAGGACGGGCCGCCCTCCCCGGGGAAGGCCGAGGAGTCCCGAGCGCCTGGAGCCCCACGGGTACCGCAACATTTTGGCTTGCTCCTGGAGACCCTCTCCCTCCAGGATTTATCCCCAAACACAGTGCCCTCTGGCTGGGCTTGGGTTGCTCCTGGAGGCCCTCTCCCTCCAGGATTTATAACCAGACACAGTGCCCTCTGGCTGGGCTTGGTTTCTACCTGGAGGCCCTCTCCCTCCAGGACTTCCAAAGCTCCATGGCACGGCCCAGTTTAGATTTTTTTCCCCAGACTGAGTGACTTTGAGTGGGGGACTCAAGCCAGTGTGTTGAGGGTGGTGTGTCCCTCCACCACAGTTCCTCTCCTCCATAAAGCCCCGGAGGCCAGTTTTAGGACCATCTTAGCACCAGATGGACCTCCAATGGTGGCGGTTAAATCTGCCTTTGACCCAGGACGGGCCGCCCTCCCCGGGGAAGGCCGAGGAGTCCCTAGCGCCTGGAGCACCACGGGTACCGCAACATTTTGGCTTGCTCCCGGAGGCCCTCTCCCTCCAGGGTTTATCCCCAGACACAGTGCCCTCTAGCTGGGCTTGGGTTCTTCCTGGAGGCCCTCTCCCTCCAGGACTTCCAGAGCTCCAGGCACCCAGCTCGCTCTGTTGTCTGTCCCCGGCCAGAGTGGCCCCTGGCTGGGCTTGGCCTGGTCCTGGAGGCCCTCTCCCTCCAGGACTTCCAGAGCTCCGGGCACCCAGCTCGGTCTGGACTTCATCCCCAGCCAGAGTGGCCCCTGGCTGGGCTTGGCCTGGTCCTGGAGGCCCTCTCCCTCCAGGACTTCCAGAGCTCCAGGCACCCAGCTCGCTCTGTTGTCCGTCCCCGGCCAGAGTGGCCCCTGGCTGGGCTTGGTCTGGTCCTGGAGGCCCTCTCCCTCCAGGACTTCCAGAGCTCCGGGCACCCAGCTCGCTCTGTTGTCCGTCCCCAGACAGAGTGGCCCCTGGCTGGGCTTGGCCTGATCCTGGAGGCCCTCTCCCTCCAGGACTTCCAGAGCTCCGGGCACCCAGCTCGCTCTGTTGTCCGTCCCCAGCCAGAGTGGCCCCTGGCTGGGCTTGGCCTGGTCCTGGAGGCCCTCTCCCTCCAGGACTTCCAGAGCTCCGGGCACCCAGCTCGCTCTGTTGTCCGTCCCCAGCCAGAGTGGCCCCTGGCTGGGCTTGGCCTGGTCCTGGAGGCCCTCTCCCTCCAGAGCTCCGGGCACCCCGCTCGGCCTGGACTTCATCCCCAGCCAGAGTGGCCCCTGGCTGGGCTTGGACTGGTCCTGGAGGCCCTCTCCCTCCAGGACTTCCAGAGCTCCGGGCACCCAGCCCACCACCACCACCACTCTCCTCTTCCACATAGGCCAGATGGTCCGTTTTAGGACCGTCTCGGCTCCAGGCAGAGCTCCAGGGGTGGGGGACTGAGCAGCATCTGACCGAGAACAAAGCACCCTCCCTGGGTTGGCCGAAGAGCTCCCGGGTGCCTGGAGCTCAGGGTGCACTGCAAACTTTGGGACTTAGGTTTTGCAGCACACCCTTTGCACCACCAGGACCGCGGGGCTAGGCGCTCCAAGCCGGGTATGGAGCGCCCTGGCCGGCCTGGATGCCCACCTTAGAGGGCACACACTTTTGATGGACGGTAACCCAGTGAAAACGGATTCAAACGGCCGTAACTCGGCCTAGGTGGGTCCTATCGACGCCAAATTTTTATCGCTTATAGAACGGGACGAGGCCTTTCCAAAGAGCCCGGCCACGGCCTCAGGGGCCCCCGGGGGCCCGAGATACAGCGCCCCGAAGGCGAAAAACGCAAATATCTCGGCCAAATCTCAACGGATCCGGCGGGCACCGGGCTCTTTGGAACCGTCTCGTCGGGACGGAAAGAACGGTACCGGTTTGGTCGTTTTTGGTGCTGGTTTCGCGGAGTTATTAGCCGAAAACCACCGGGATCGCTCCAAAATGGCGGCCGCCGATGACGTCACGGCCGCGGGAGAAAATCGCCCGTATCTCGGCAACGCGAAGGCCCAGAGAGCTCAAATTCGGGTGAGGAGGTCCCACGGGGGCCCTTGCCCGAAGGGGAGAGTGGCGGGACCCGGGGACGCCCCCTGGCGATTCGCCGGTCGCGGGGACCCCCGACTTTGAACGGTTATATCTCCGGGGCCCTGGCGAGTTGGGGCTCGTGGGTGGGCTCATTCGAAAGGCCTCGTCCAGCCCTACAAACTATTAGAGTTTGGGGCCAGTGGACCCAGGGGTTCCCGAGATATGAGCCAAAACAGCTGCGACTTTGACCGGCCGTAGCTCCCCGACCCAACCGCCCTCGGGGACGGGGGTGGGCCCGTTGGATAGGCCCCCTCGAGACCTACCATAGACCCGAGTTTGAGATTTTTTCGCCGGGTACTTTTCGAGATATTCGCGAAAAAGTAAACTTTTTCAGAAAAAGGGGCCCCCGGCTTTGAACGGTTTAGTGGTGGTCAAACCTACTGGACCTACTGTACACCAGTCAGGGGACACTGTACAACACACTAATGTACATTTCACCCATTGATTGTGCAAAATTTGCATAAAATACTACTGTCCACGGGGAGCGCACATGGGCTCCGTCCAATAACTTGCAGGTGGGATGCTGGGTTTAGACTTAGACATTTTCAAATCCCTGTAAGGAATTTTGTCCTTCAGCAGATATGCTGAAATCCCCAATTGGTTACAGGGATTCAACCGCTGAAAATGTCTAAGTCGAAACCCAGCATCCCACCTGCAAGTTATTCGACGGTGGCCCTGTGCGCTGTCCGTGGACATTGCATTAAAAGGTCATATTTCATAAAAAAAGTGGTTGCTTGGGGTCAAACCTACTGTACACCAGTCAGTGGACACTGTACAACACACTAATGTACATTTCACCCATTAATTGTGCAAAATTTGCATCAAATATCACTGTCCACGGGGAGCGCACAGGGGCTCCGTCCAATAACTTGGAGGTGGGATGTTTTGAAGTCCCATCTGTAACTAAATAGGTTGCTGGTGGGATGCTGTTTTTGACCGGGCATAACTCAAAATCCTAGCCGACTTGGGGCTCCATACTCTGGGGTCGTGGGGGGCCCAGGGGTACCTCCTCACACCCGGAGTTTGGAGCTCAAAGTCGGCGTGCTTTCCGAGATACACCCGGTCAAAGTCCCACAGGAAGTGGACATATCTCGGGAACGGAGCCGACTTGGGGCTCCATACTCTGGGGTCATGGGGGGCCCTTGGGTCCCTCCCCACGCCCGGAGTTTGGAGCTCAAACTCGGCTTGGTTCCCAAGATACACCCGGTCAAATTCCCACAGGAAGTGGCCATATCTCAGGAAAGAAGCCGACTTGGGGCTCCATACTCTGGGGTCATGGGGGGCCCATGGGTACCTCCCCACGCCCGGAGTTTGGAGCTCAAACTCGGCTTGGTTCCCAAGATACACCCGGTCAAAGCAGGACCGGAAGTGGCCGTATATCGGAACTGGAAGGTCCCAGGAGCTGGGGACGGTGGGGTCAGAAGGGGCCCTAAGGGCCCTCCTCGTGCCCGGAGTTTGGAGCTCCAATTCGGCTTAACTCCCAAGATACACCCGGTTATACATAAGGGACTTTTAGACAAAATGGGCAATATCTCGAAAAAGGCGTGTCCCAGCGGATCGTCCTTTGGGGTGGTGAGGGGCCCCTAGGGGCCCTCTCAGAAACCAGAGTCCCGGGCCACTGGGACCCTTCCTTCTCAAGTGCACCCTTTCCTGTTGGGCCCCGTATCTCGGACCGTGGGGGCGCTAGAGACTCGGGCTAGGGCCCGTTGGAGAGGGCCCCTCGGGACCCTACTTTGACCCGAGTTTGGTGTCGCTAGCCGGCCGGGTCCCCGAGATATGGCCCTTCAAAGTTCGGAGCCCACCTGCAACTTATTCGACGGAGGCCATTTGCGCTGTCCGTGGACATTGCATTAAAAGGTCATATTTCATAAAAAAAGTGGTTGCTTGGGGTCAAACCTACTGTACACCAGTCAGGGGACACTGTACAACACACTAATGTACATTTCAACCATTAATTGTGCAAAATTTGCATAAAATATCACTGTCCACGGGGAGCGCACAGGGGCTCCGTCGAATAACTTGCAGGTGGGATGTTTTGAGGTCCCATCTGTAACTAAATAGGTTGCAGGTGGGATGCTGTTTTTGACCGGGCTTAACTCCAAAACCAAGCCGACTTGGGGCTCCATACTCTGGGGTCATGGGGGGCCCATGGGTCCCTCCCCACGCCCGGAGTTTGGAGCTCAAACTCGGCTTGGTTCCCAAGATACACCCGGTCAAAGTCCCATCTTTGACTGGGCATAACTCAAAATCCTAGCCGACTTGGGGCTCCATACTCTGGGGTCATGGGGGGCCCATGGGTACCTCCCCACACCCGGAGTTTGGAGCTCAAACCCGGCTTGGTTCCCAAGATACACCCGGTCAAAGTCCCATCTTTGACTGGGCATAACTCAAAATCCTAGCCGACTTGGGGCTCCATACTCTGGGGTCGTGGGGGGCCCAGGGGTACCTCCTCACACCCGGAGTTTGGAGCTCAAAGTCGGCGTGCTTTCCGAGATACACCCGGTCAAAGTCCCACAGGAAGTGGACATATCTCGGGAACGGAGCCGACTTGGGGCTCCATACTCTGGGGTCATGGGGGGCCCTTGGGTCCCTCCCCACGCCCGGAGTTTGGAGCTCAAACTCGGCGTGCTTTCCGAGATACACCCGGTCAAAGTCCCACAGGAAGTGGCCGTATCTCAGGAAAGAAGCCGACTTGGGGCTCCATACTCTGGGGTCATGGGGGGCCCATGGGTACCTCCCCACGCCCGGAGTTTGGAGCTCAAACTCGGCTTGGTTCCCAAGATACACCCGGTCAAAGCTGGACCGGAAGTGGCCGTATCTCGGAACCGGAAGGTCCCAGGAGATGGGGACGGTGGGGTCAGAAGGGGCCCTAAGGGCCCTCCTCATGCCCGGAGTTTGGAGCTCCAATTCGGCTTAACTCCCAGGATACACCCGGTTATACATAAGGGACTATTAAACAAAATGGTAAATATCTCGAAAAGGGCGTGTCCCAGCGGATCGTCCTTTGGGGTGGTGAGGGGCCCCTAGGGGCCCTCTCAGACCCCAGAGTCCCGGGCCACTGGGACCCTTCCTTCTCAAGTGCACCCTTTCCTGTTGGGCCCCGTATCTCGGACCGTGGGGGCGCTAGAGACTCGGGCTAGGGCCCGTTGGAGAGGGCCCCTCGGGACCCTACTTTGACCCGAGTTTGGTGTCGCTAGCCGGCCGGGTCCCCGAGATATGGCCCTTCAAAGTTCGGAGCCCACCTGCAACTTATTCGACGGAGGCCATTTGCGCTGTCCGTGGACATTGCATTAAAAGGTCATATTTCATAAAAAAAAGTGGTTGCTTGGGGTCAAACCTACTGTACACCAGTCAGGGGACACTGTACAACACACTAATGTACATTTCAGCTATTAATTGTGCAAAATTAGCATAAAATATCACTGTCCACGGGGAGCGCAAAGGGCCTCCGTCGAATAAGTTGCAGGTGGGATGTTTTGAGGTCCCATCTGTAACTAAATAGGTTGCAGGTGGGATGCTGGGTTTAGACTTAGACATTTTCAAATTCCTGTAAGGAATTTTGTCCTTCAGCAGATATGCTGAAATCCACAATTGGTTACAGGGATTCAACAGCTGAAAATGTCTAAGTCGAAACCCAGCATCCCACCTGCAACTTATTCGACGGAGCCCATGTGCGCTGTCCGTGGACATTGCATTAAAAGGTCATATTTCATAAAAAAGTGGTTGCTTGGGGTCAAACCTACTGTAAACCAGTCAGGGGACACTGTACAACACACTAATGTACATTTCACCCATTAATTGTGCAAAATGTGCATAAAATATCACTGTCCACGGGGAGCGCACAGGGGCTCCGTCCAATAACTTGCAGGTGGGATGTTTTGAGGTCCCATCTGTAACTAAATAGGTTGCAGGTGGGATGCTGTTTTTGACCGGGCATAACTCCAAAACCAAGCCGACTTGGGGCTCCATACTCTGGGGTCATGGGGGGCCCTTGAGTCCCTCCCCACACCCGGAGTTTGGAGCTCAAAGTCGGCGTGCTTTCCGAGATACACCCGGTCAAAGTCCCACAGGAAGTGGACATATCTCGGGAACGGAGCCGACTTGGGGCTCCATACTCTGGGGTCATGGGGGGCCCTTGGGTCCCTCACCACGCCCGGAGTTTGGAGCTCAAACTCGGCTTGGTTCCCAAGATACACCCGGTCAAAGTCCCACAGGAAGTGGCCATATCTCAGGAAAGAAGCCGTCTTGGGGCTCCATACTCTGGGGTCATGGGGGGCCCTTGGGTCCCTCCCCACGCCCGGAGTTTGGAGCTCAAACTCGGCTTGGTTCCCAAGATACACCCGGTCAAAGCTGGACCGGAAGTGGCCGTATCTCGGAACTGGAAGGTCCCAGGAGCTGGGGACGGTGGGGTCAGAAGGGGCCCTAAGGGCCCTCCTCGTGCCCGGAGTTTGGAGCTCCAATTCGGCTTAACTCCCAAGATACACCCGGTTATACATAAGGGACTTTTAGACAAAATGGTCAATATCTCGAAAAGGGCGTGTCCCAGCGGATCGTCCTTTGGGGTGGTGAGGGGCCGCTAGGGGCCCTCTCAGACACCAGAGTCCCGGGCCACTGGGACCCTTCCTTCTCAAGTGCACCCTTTCCTGTTGGGCCCCGTATCTCGGACCGTGGGGCCGCTAGAGACTCGGGCTAGGGCCCGTTGGAGAGGGCCCCTTGGGACCCTACTTTGACCCGAGTTTGGTGTCGCTAGCCGGCCGGGTTCCCGAGATATGGCCCTTCAAAGTTCGGAGCCCACCTGCAACTTATTCGACGGAGGCCCTTTGCGTTGTCCGTGGACATTGCATTAAAAGGTCATATTTAATAAAAAAAAGTGGTTGCTTGGGGTCAAACCTACTGTACACCAGTCAGGGGACACTGTACAACACACTAATGTACATTTCACCCATTAATTGTGCAAAATTAGCATAAAATATCACTGTCCACGGGGAGCGCACAAGGGCCCCGTCGAATAACTTGCAGGTGGGATGTTTTGAGGTCCCATCTGTAACTAAATAGGTTGCAGGTGGGATGCTGTTTTTGACCGGGCATAACTCAAAATCCTAGCCGACTTGGGGCTCCATACTCTGGGGTCATGGGGGGCCCATGGGTACCTCCCCACACCCGGAGTTTGGAACTCAAACTCGGCTTGGTTCCCAAGATACACCCGGTCAAAGTCCCATCTTTGACTGGGCATAACTCAAAATCCTAGCCGACTTGGGGCTCCATACTCTGGGGTCATGGGGGGCCCACTGGCACCCCCCATGCCCAGAGTATGGAGCTCAAAGTCGGCTTCGTTCTCAAGATACACCCGGTCAAAGTTCCACTGGAAGTGGCCATATCTCAGGTACGAAGCCGACTTGGGGCTCCATACTCTGGGGTAACTGGTGGCCCCACACCCGGAGCATGGAGCTCTATATGGGCATTAAGGGGGACTTTTAGGCTGTCCGTGGTCAGAGGGCGTTTTCGGGATTGATCCCCGCCCCCTGGCTTTGTATATGCTGTAAGGGGACAAAAAGGCTCTCCGTGGACAGCCCCGCCCATCCCATGACTTCGGCCAATGGCGTGGGGCGGGTGGGCGGGAGATAGGCTGTAAGGGGGACTTTTAGGCTGTCCGTGGTCAGTGGGCGTTTTCGGGATTGATCCCCGCCCCCTGGCTGTGTATAATCTGGAAGGGGACAAAAAGGCTCTCTGTGGATAGCCCCGCCCATCCCATGACGGCCAATGGCGTGGGGCGGGTGGGGGGAGGGGTGGCGGGCTGTAAGGGGGATGATAAGGGCAGTTTTAGGACATATGTCAAAGTGGACATCGTTGACCCTCTGGAGAAACCACCGTGGAGCGAGATCGCCCCCTACAGGTGTCCACCCAGGGCCCCAGGGTCAATGCCCCGCATTATCACGCATTACCCCTCGATAACGCAAAGTGTCCAGTTGACCGTTAACTCTAGCGGCAAGTGGGCGTCCTTTTGGAGCCGAGATCCCTCCGATTGCTAGTGCTGACAATGGCAACTTAAATGAATGGGAACATTTCCACGAACAGCCTAAGTTCCCTTACCATCCGACACATTCCCCGTACCTGACCATCTCATTCACCGTACCCGACCATCCGACTCATTCGCCGTACCGACCATCCGACTCATTCCCCGTACCTGACCATTCGACTCATTCCCCGTACCTGACCATCCGACTCATTCCCCGTACCTAACCATCCGACTCATTCGCCGTACCTGACCATCCGACTCATTCGCTGTACCTGACTATGCGACTCGTTCGCCGTAACTGACCATCTCATTCACCGTACCTGACCATCCGACTCATTCCCCGTACCTGACCATCCGACTCATTCGCTGTACCTGACTATGCGACTCGTTCGCCGTAACTGACCATCTCATTCACCGTACCTGACCATCCAACACATTCACCGTACCTGACCATCCGACTCATCCGACTCATTCGCCGTACCTGACCATCCGACTCATTCGCCGTACCTGACCATCCGACTCATTCCCCGTACCTGACCATCCGACTCATTCGCCGTACCTGACCATCTCATTCCCCGTACCCGACCATCCGACTCATTCACCGTACCGACCATCCGACTCATTGCCCGTACCTGACCATCTGACTCATTCCCCGTACCTGACCATCCGACTCATTCGCCGTACCAGACCATCCGACTCATTCGCCGTACCTGAAAATCTCATTCCCCGTACCCGACCATCCGACTCATTCGCCGTACCGACCATCCGACTCAATCCCCGTACCTGACCATCCGACTCATTCCCCGTACCTGACCATTCGACTCATTCCCCGTACCTGACCATCCGACTCATTCCCCGTACCTGACCATCCGACTCATTCGCCGTACCTGACCATCTCATTCCCCGTACCCGACCATCCGACTCATTCACCGTACCGACCATCCGACTCATTCCCCGTACCTGACCATCTGACTCATTCCCCGTACCTGACCATCCGACTCATTCGCCGTACCTGACCATCCGACTCATTCGCCGTACCTGACCATCCGACTCATTCGTTGTACCTGACCATCTCATTCGCCGTACCTGACCATCCGACTCATTCGCCGTACCTGACCATCTAATTCACCGTACCTGACCATCCGACTCATTCCCCGTACCTGACCATCTCATTCACCGTACCTGACCATCCGACTCATTCCCCGTACCTGACCATCTCATTCACCGTACCTGACCATCTCATTCGCCGTACCCGACCATCCGACACATTCCCCGTACCTGACCATCCGACTCATTCCCCGTACCTGACCATCCGACACATTCCCCGTACCTGACCATCTCATTCACCGTACCTGACCATCCGACACATTCGCCCGTACCTGACCATCCGACTCATTCCCCGTACCTGACCATCTCATTCACCGTACCTGACCATCTCATTCTCCGTACCCGACCATCCGACACATTCCCCGTACCTGACCATCCGACTCATTCCCCGTACCTGACCATCCGACACATTCCCCGTACCTGACCATCTCATTCCCCGTACCTGACCATCCGACTCATTCCCCGTACCTGACCATCCGACTCATTCCCCGTACCTGACCATCCGACTCATTCCCCGTACCTGACCATCCGACTCATTCTCCGTACCTGACCATCCGACACATTCGCCCGTACCTGACCATCCGACTCATTCCCCGTACCTGACCATCCGAATCATTCTCCGTACCTGACCATCCGACTCATTCCCCGTACCTGACCATTCTACTCATTCCCCATACCTGACCATCCGACTCATTCCTCGTACCTGACCATCTCATTCACCGTACCTGACCATCCGACACATTCGCCCGTACCTGACCATCCGACTCATTCCCCGTACCTGACCATACGACTCATTCCTCGTACCTGACCATCTCATTCACCGTACCTAACCATCCGACACATTCGCCCGTACCTGACCATCCGACTCATTCCCCGTACCTGACCATCCGACTCATTCGCCGTACCTGACCATCCGACTCATTCCTCGTACCTGACCATCCGAATCATTCTCCGTACCTGACCATCCGACTCATTCCCCGTACCTGACCATTCTACTCATTCCCCATACCTGACCATCCGACTCATTCCTCGTACCTGACCATCTCATTCACCGTACCTGACCATCCGACACATTCGCCCGTACCTGACCATCCGACTCATTCCCCGTACCTGACCATCCGACTCATTCCTCGTACCTGACCATCTCATTCACCGTACCTGACCATCCGACACATTCGCCCGTACCTGACCATCCGACTCATTCCCTGTACCTGACCATCCGACTCATTCCCTGTACCTGACCATCCGACTCATTCCCCGTACCTGACCATCCGACTCATTCCCTGTACCTGACGTGTGTGTGTGTGTGTCGTAGAGACTCCACTCACCTGTGCGGCGCAGCTGGAGAATAAGCTGGAGTTTATTAAAGCTCTGAGGAACGGAGGAGCTCATCTGGACTTCAGGGATAAAGACGGCATGACGGCTCTTCATAAAGCTGCTTGCGCTAAAAACCAGCCAGCGATCAAGGTATACAACATGCATTATAATCATTCATCTTATTAAAACACAAATTTTGCATTATTTATAAGGTTCTAACAACTTCTATTTTATCTATTTTTGCTGGCATTTAAGCATATGATCAGTAAAAGCAAGTACTTGCCTTTTAGAAAACCAGACAAATTTATATGAAATACATTTTATATTTCTTTATTATATTTTTTTATTTCTATTTCTATTTTATCTTATATTTATTTATTATATGGTTTGCAGTATTTTTGTTTTGCAGTATTTAAGTCTGATGAGACAGACAGTAGCGCGTGTCCAATGCCAGCTAAAGGACCCCCCTTACCAAGTGTATAAAACACCTGCACGCGCTATCTTTCCTCAGTGAGCATTTTAGCTTCTCGTGCAGCAAGCGGAGCAAGCTTGGTGGATCTCTTCACTCGATGTTTCAGAGAACCGGGGTTACGAACAGTAACCTATTGTTCTCTTTTATCATCTCGTGTTTGAGATCAACCAGTGGGAGATAGAGGACGGTCACCTGAAAGACGGTGCATGACACGTCACAAAGTAACAAACCACACACGGTGAGGGTGCCACACTAGCAACAAAGAAAAACATGTGGTAACATGCATTCGTGAATAAACCTGACCACACTCATAATGATGAATTATATGCTGCCAGGTGCAGGTTCAAAACATGCTTAGTGACATAATTAGGCTGGGCTAGGCAGCCCAGGCTTAAAGAGGGGTATAGGGCCTAAGAGCATGAGGCTATGAAGAGCCCACACCCAAGACAGAATGAGCCACTGGGGTCCTGGTGACATCGAGGTAGTATCTGATAAATGTATGGGGAGGAGCCCAGCTTGTAGCAGCACATATGTCCTGCAAGGAAACTCCCTTAAACAGAGTTCAAGAGGCAGCCATACCTATTGTCTGTCATACCTATTGCCATGCCCAAGAGATGAAAATCTGGTCGCTTTTTCTAAACAAGCTGGTGCTTCAATCCGCAAGGCACGTACAGGACACAGAGAGTTCAACCTCTGATCCTCTGTGGAGGAGAAAGGAGGTGGGTGAAAAGCGGAAAGCTCAATCACCTCACACGTGAACACCAGGAAGCATTTTGGCATAAAGGCCGGGTTGGGCCTGAGAAAAACCTTATCTCCACTGAGAGAGAATTTAATGCATGAGGAATGAACAGAGAGTGTATGCAAATCACTGACACGTTTGGCTGACGCCAAGGCCAGGAGCAGAGCTGTATTGAGAGACAGAAGCTTAAGGGAAATATTTCCCAGGGGCTCAAACGGCTGTTGAGACGATACCTCCAGCACCAAAGAGATGTCCCACTCAGGAACTTCTCGTGACTGGAAGAGAGTGGCGCACGCCCTTCATGAATCTACAAATAAGGGGGTGTTGCCCCACTGTAGCGGCATCAAACCCCACATGACTTGCAGCGATAGCCGCTAAATGAGGTTTTATTTAACAAAGTTCGGGAGGAGCAGGTTCAGATAATTAACCAAATCATGCACAGCTGTTGATTAATCAGTAATCAACTCAATGACAGAGTATAAATTCACAGCAGACCTGTCTCTGTTCATTGAAAGTTTGTCAGCATCCCTCCTCCACCCCATCTCCTCACTTCCAGTTCCATCTACACTTCCATTTCCATGTACTCTTACCAACTGGGGGGAGTACTTTGGGTTCGGGCCTAACTCCGAGCTCGGAGCCCTCCCCCCGGACAGCACGCCAAATACGCATTAACTTATTGTATTAATTATATGTAGATGTGAACTCGTGAAATAGACCTTAATGGTAGAAGAGGATCTTCCACCATCCATAAGGTCCTGGAAAAAGCTTAAAATATCAGCGATTGAGCACTGATATGATGTTAACCGTTGCCCTTCACACCACTCTTTGAACACACGCCACTTACAATCTTATAGGGGCCGTGTAGAAGAGGCTCTGGCACTCTGAATAGTGGCAATAACGTGGGGGGAGCCCCAATGAGAGGGCCCATGCGCGTAAAACTCAGCATTCCTCCAGTGCGCAGCGCTGCTGTTCACGAGCGTGCCACTGTGACAGAGCGGCGGAGATCGCGTAAAGGGCTGAGATGAATACTGTGATGAACGCCCTCATTCTCTGAGCATGTATTGCCGAAGCCATAAGACTGATGTGAGACAAATTGTGAGAGGCAATTCATTAAGGAGAGAATGCGCTCTTGTGAGGAATGCATGCACATTGTAACTGAATTCAGTTTCAGCCCCAGTAAAAATAACTTTCTGAGCGGGAGTGAAATTGCTTTTGCTCAGATTCACTCTGAAGCCGAGCGCTGTGATGTGAATGAGCACAAGGGCAGTGTTTTGCATCACTATATCTCTCGAACCGGCTATAATCAGCCAATCGACTATGTATGTCAGGATTTTTAGCCCTGGTATTCTCAGTGGAGCTAGCCCTGCCTCCACACACAGACAAAATGTTCTTGGGCTTGATGAGAGCCCAAACGGAAGCACTGTGAACTCGTAACATATGCCTTGGTAGGCAAAACGAAGAAACTTCCTGTGTGGAGGATAAATGCTTATGTGGAAAAAAGCATCTTTCAGATCGATCGATGTGAACCAATCGTTCTGTTTTACAGTTGGAGAGAGAGCTAACATTAACATGGGTGGTAGAGGGTTAACATTTTGAAATTGTATTTCCTCAAATGTTTGTTCAACACTCTGAGATCCAGAATAGGATGAAGCGATGATTCTTTGGAATCAGGAAATAACGGGAGTAGAAACCCTGATGGCATTGATGCAGAGGTACCACTCCCACCGCCGTCGTACACATCCCTCTCTTAGTCGCCGGAATTCTGGAGAGCCGGCCATTCAATGCTGAGACGAGTGGCCGCTCACACACCTCGAGAAGGACCGCGGGCAGCAGTGCAGCTGAGCCGCTAACCGGGGGAACTTGGGCAGACCGGATGGTTTCCTCGTCATCCGAGCCCTCGAGTATAGCGGGGTCCTCGTCCAATCCTGAGCCGGGCAGCTCATAGTCCAGCGAGGAAATCCCAGGAAGGATTCCCTCGAATAAGCCCTCGTCAGACTGGTCAGCCCAACTGATGTCCCCAGAGCTGCAACGCTTTCTCCCACTCCAACATCCGAGTCGTACTGTTTGTCCGTGCTTTGGGTAGAGGCAACCTTAAGCCTACGACGAAGGAGCTTCCTAGGTAGAGCGAGGCAATGGCTGCAGTTTTCTGGTAGAGAAAGCAATTGTTCCGCGTGCTTTAACCCCATGCATACTACGCAGAAGGGATGGGTATCCCTCGCGGAAATGAGCAGGCGGCAGGGCATGCACACGACTGCGAGTCCGACGGTTTAGCAGGAGCGGAGAGCTTAAATTGATCCATAGGAGAGGTGAAAGCGCAGACACAGACGGGCAGCCCGAGAAAAATCCAGGTAGCGAGCGTGGGTGGCTTGCAAACCAAGAATAAATTGCAACTAAAGGCAACGTTCTGACTATCACGCCTGGCGGAGGCTGATCGAAATAGATATTTCCTCCTTTTGACTATAGTGAAGTCAGCAAAACATTTGAGCTGTGCATGAACTGAGTAAAGATAGTGCGTGCAGGTGATTTATACACGGGTCCTTTAGCTGGCATTGGACACGAGCTTCTGTCTGTCATGCCAGACTGCGTGCAACTGGATGCTTCTGCAGAGGTCAGGTGCGGATGCCCTTCCCATAAGTGGATCTCGAACACGAGATGATGAAAGAGAACACAATACAAAGAAACTTGATCTGAATTATAAAATAATAATGAGTCACCAAAAGGTACTTTGTTTCAGGGAACTGATACTGCAGATGAGAAAGCAGAATGATGAATGGTGTATGTTCCCTGTTCCCTGTTCCAGACTCTGCTGGAGCTCGGCGCGTCTCCGGACTACAGAGACAGTCGTGGTCTGACGGCACTGTATCACACGGTCCTGGCGGACGGAGACACACACTGCTGTGAGCTGCTGCTGAACCAGCACGCCTCCGTCTGCTGTCAGGACGAGAACGGATGGCATGAGATCCACCAGGTGAACTTCAGCGATGTGTTCAGCGATGTGTGTTCTTACACACCCACAGCTTTATTACAGAGAGAAGGACTAGGATACACCACCGTCACACTAGTCTCAATCATATTACTATACTTCAATATTTACTCAGTTTTATCACGACAAAGTTATTATTGACACATATTATATGCCTATATACACTATATTGCCAAAAGTATTGGTACACCCCTTCAAATCACTGAATTCAGCTGTTCCAATCACTGCCATGGCCACAGTTGTATAAAATCAAGCACTAGAGATGCAGGCGCTTCTACACACTTCTGTGAAAGAATGGGTCACTCTCAGGAGCTCAGTGAACTCAAGCGTGGTACCATGATAGGTTGCCAGCTGTCCATTCATGAAATTTCCTCACTACTGGAAGAACGGTACTTGCCTGACTGCATTGTGCCAAGTGTAAAGTTTGGTGGAGGGGGGATTATGGTGTGGGGTTATTTTTCAGGGGTTGAGCTTGGTCCCTTAGTTCCAGTGAAAGGAACTCTTAATGCTTCAGCATACCAAGACATTTTGGACAATTTCATGCTCCTAACTTTGTGGGAACAGTCTGGTGATGTTCCTGTTCCAACATGACTGCGCTCCAGTGCACAAAGCAGGTCCATAAAAACTTCTCGTCCAACATCAGTGCCTGACCTCACTAATGCGCTTCTAGAAGAATGGATAAAAATTCCCATTAACACACTCCTAAACCTTGTGGAAAGCCTTCCCAGAAGAGTTGAAGCTGTTATAGCTGCAAAGGGTGGAGCAACTCCATATTAAAACCTACAGATTAAGAATGGGATGCCATTAAAGTTCATGTGCATGTAAAGGCAGACGTCCCAAAACGTTTGGCAATATAGTGTATATTACTGAACAATATTTTGTAGTGCAAAGATTATAACAGTGTGTAACAAGAACAAGTGCACAACAAACAAAATAGACAAAGAGCATAAACACATTAAAACCAGAAAAAATATTCACAATCAACGAGTGACAAACCAATGACAGAACGATCAATAAAGCAGCTACTGAACATATTAGAGATCATGTTCTATTTACACAAGCTGGACAGTAAGTAGTTTATTCAAGAAACCCTCTGGGCGCCCATCTCAATAAGTCAATAATATGTATAATTAGCAGGCACGTGCACACATAGACATCAAAGGGGGCTTGAGCACCTGCCCTTTTTATTCATGGAGAGAAAGTGCCCTTTTTTCTGGGGTGCTTTTTTCTATTTTTGAAAAATAATATATATTCCTGTTTGCGCACAGCTTCCCTGTCAAACAAATATATTTATTTAATTAATTAATAATAATTTAGCCGTAAATAAAATGACCCACATGATGACCTTTCACCTCATTCCTCACGCTGCACGCACATTTTTTTTTTATTTCGCGCGGCTATGCGCACTACCAGAGGATGTCTTCAAATCTGCGGCTGCTGGTAAGTGGCGTTTCATTCTCAGCGAAGTGATTTTGATGTTCGTTTACTTATTATTATTTTACAAGGACGACGTGAAGAGAGCATGCGGAGATGTTGTTTATATTGCTGTGTGTAAGGTTAGGCTATAGAAGTAACTGTTTTCCTGAATGCCATCAAGATTGAAACCGAGACTGATTTCATAGCAGGTCAATAAACAAATAGTTAAAATTAAGTCATTTACATTTTAGACGCAATGACTATTTTTGTTATGTTTCAGCAGCGAAAATAGTTCCAAACAAAGATCACTGCAGAACAATCGCGAATCTCACAGCAACACTTGTTGCATTACTGAATGATCCAGCATTTTGAACGAATCGGTTGAGTCAAAGATTCAATTACCCATTCATAAACTGCCTCATTCTGAATAAATCAGCCGTTTGAATGAATCGTTTGAATGAATGACTCAATGACTCGCTCATTAAGACGGTCGCCTGCCGCCTCCTACTGGCGGTTTAGTCTAATAAAGTATCATTCTTTTCAACATTCCTTATTTGTATATTCAAAAATATTTAAAATAATCCAAATTAATACAGTTATAATTTTTCAATGTTAATTATTTAATTTGATTGGTAACAGCGCCTAGTGTCTTATTATTTTAATTGAATATATTGATCAAATTTGAGAATTTGAAATGAAAGATGGAGCATACATTTAATAAAATTAGTGGAAAAATGCCCTTTTTAAAAGGTACAAAAAATTAGTGTTTTCAAAGTGATGTAATGAAACATTGACAATTTAAGTTTGAAGGGAGTAAAGCCTCTGTTTAGGCTATTAAGGAAATGCAATTTTGCCAAAAGAAGAACTTTTATTTTAAATAAATGTTCGTTTTAAATCAGCCTACTTCAGTGTGATATGTTACCATATTATCATGCTTAACACTGAGAATTTGAATAATTGTAATGTGATGATCAGATGCAGATATTTAAATCAAAGAATATGGGCGGTTTTGCGGGTGGATTATTTATTTTTAACAGTGGATTCGGGTGACTCAAAGTGCACCAGATTAATGAATTTATCTTTAAAATGTACAAAATTTTCTTCCGGGGGGGCATGCCCCCGGACCCCCCTACAGATACCAAGATCCACCAACAAAAATAATGTGGGAAACACATTAGGCTATATGATGATTTACAAAAACATACGAATTTAATTATCTTATTATTAAAATACATTATTAGGATTTTTACCACCTCCGCCTCATTTTGAGGCTGTAAAAACCCTGTTACTGTATTTTGATCACAGCCCTATTTAAAGCCTTGTTCCATGTGCCCCCTTTTATACTTTGAGCACCTGCCCCTCCAGAGGTCTCTGCACGGCCCTGATAATTAGCCATATAAAACAATAACAGTCTATATATAGAATGTCACCATGACGATAGCAAAGTGTGTGTGTGTGTGTGTGTGTGTGTGTGTGTGTGTGTGTGTGTGTGTGTGTGTGTGTGTGTGTGTGTGTGTGTCTAACAGGCTTGTCGACACGGTCATGTCCAACACCTCGAGCATCTGTTGTTTTACGGAGCAGATATGAGCGCACAGAACGCTTCGGGAAACACGGCGCTGCACATCTGTGCTCTCTACAACCAGGTGTGTGTTCACAGCTGTAAACTTACCTACAGCATTTCATTATATACTGTTTAGTAAACAGGTAAACTACTGAACTTTGGTCTGTGTTTAAGTGGGCTTTTGTTATATAACTGTGAGTCAGGAAGAATGATGCACACACGCAAATTCAGTTTATTTCCTTGGAAGTGTAATTACCTTACAGAGTAATATTGATGTTGTTTCGTTAGAAAAAAAAAATGTGTAGGTTTCATAAATGTTGACTGTTTTGAGCAGTCATGAGTTATAAGTTTCAAATGAGTTTAAATCCTAATTACATATTCAAATACAATTTCTCATTTCAAAAAATATTTTTTCTTGCATCACACTTGTTATTGCTGTAGTTCTTGAAAATATAGCATGGTAAAAACATGGTCGAAATAAAATCTTTAAAACTTTAATGCATTCACTTATTAATGAGATGTTGCTAAGTAGATACAATATGGTTTTATTTGTAAAATGCTAAGTTATGACTGTTTTATGAGCTTTCAAAAGTTCAAAAGGTGTATACAGTGTTTTAATGAATTAGGAGGGTTAAACATATATTGGAATCAGCAGTGGAAATCATTTCAGAAAATTCTGTGATAAGAATAAAACTAAATGTTGAGGTAGCAATTTGTTTTTATATAAATTCCAATGTCTATGGTAACATCCTAAACTGTATAATGATGGTAAAAATGTTTTACTTTACAAGTTTTGAACATAAAACGTTTTACAAAAAGATAAACCTCACATTTCATCATTTAAACCATTGTTTTTTTTAAAAGGGGTGAGTCAGAATTATAAATGATTATATTTGGTGTTCAATAATATCAATTATTGTTATTAAATTATATATATTGTTCCTGCATTGATCTGAACAAAAGCAGCAGATGGGCTTAATTAAAGTGCAGATTCACTTTCTGACAGTAGGTGGCGCTAATGGAAAAGCAAACAGTCTTGTACTCAAAGGGTTTTAGGGATAACACAGAGGTAGGATAAAAATAAAATGCCTTCAAAACCTTTCTGAACATAATAGAGCAGTGTGAAAAAAGTGGTAGCTTTTGCAAATCATGTATAATGTGACAGCAGAACACAAAGAAATTACTAGAATAAAATACTGATTATTTCATGCATCATTTTGAAAACAAAGTAGAATATACAGGTGTGCTTGAGGAAATCCTGTTCTGAAGTCTGAGTCTAGTGCAACTGGTCAGAAATATCAGCTGTAGAGACGTGATGTTGTTAGAGATTGAGAATGTGTTTATGACTGCAGGAGAAGTGCACGCATGTGCTGCTGGTCAGAGGAGCTGACAAGGAGGTGAAGAACCACAACAGCCAGAGTCCGTTTCAGGTACTGTCTTCATTCATGATCCCTGGACATTTCAAATGGCTGAACACTTTCCACTTCAGCGTGTTTCACTGGCTGCGCTGGAACATCCGACAGCTTTAACTTCCACTACTGTTTAACTGCTGTTGCTGTGGAAGCTGGTTTACACCATGGAATACAAAAAGTAACTGCGGCTTTTTGTCTCACAATTCTGAATTGTGACATATAAACTCGCAATTGCACAAAAACAAATCTGATTTGCGAGATTAAAGGTCTGTTCCCTTTTTTTTCTGTGGCGGAAATCAGCGTCTGCTTGAAGTATACTTACTTTTTACTGTATGTCATCACTGTATGTTTTAGATTTACACATTAAAGAGGTATGCATTATTATTTATATCACTGAATTCTATTTTATATTATACAGTGGGAAGAACAAGTATTTGATACACTGCCGATTTTGCAGGTTTTCCTACTTACAAAGCATGTAGAAGTCTGTAATTTTTATCATAGGCACACTTCAACTGTGAGAGACGGAATCTAAAACAAAAATCCAGAAAATCACATTGTATGATTTTTAAGTAATTAATTTGCATTTTATTGCATGACATGAGTATTTGATCACCTACCAACCAGTAAGAATTCTGGCTCTCGCAGACCTGTTAGTTTTTCTTTAAGAAGCCCTCCTGTTCTCCACTCATTACCTGTATTAACTGCACCTGTTTGAACTCGTTACCTGTATAAAAGACACCTGTCCACACACTCAATCAAACAGACTCCAACCTCTCCACAATGGCCGAGAAAACCATTAGTAACACACTACGCCGTCATGGATTAAAATCCTGCAGCGCACACAAGGTCCTCCTGCTCAAGCCAGCGCATGTCCAGGCCTGTCTGAAGTTTGCCAATGACCATCTGGATGATCCAGAGGAGGAATGGGAGAAGGTCATGTGGTCTGATGAGACAAAAATAGAGCTTTTTGGTCTAAACTCCACTCGCCGTGTTTGGAGGAAGAAGAAGGATGAGTACAACTCCAAGAACACCATCCCGACCGTGAAGCATGGAGGTGGAAACATCATTCTTTGGGGATACTTTTCTGCAAAGGGTACAGGCCGACTGCACCGTATTGAGGGGAGGATGGATGGAGCCGTGTATCGCGAGATCTTGGCCAACAACCTCCTTCCCTCAGTAAGAGCATTGAAGATGGGTCGTGGCTGGGTCTTCCAGCATGACAACGACCCGAAAAACACAGCCAGGGCAACTAAGGAGTGGCTCCGTAAGAAGCATCTCAAGGTCCTGGAGTGGCCTAGCCAGTCTCCAGACCTGAACCCAATAGAAAATCTTTGGAGGAGCTGAAAGTCCGTATTGCCCAGCGACAGCCCCGAAACCTGAAGGATCTGGAGAAGGTCTGTATGGAGGAGTGGGCCACAATCCCTGCAGTGTGTGCAAACCTGGGCAAGAACTACAGGAAACGTTTGACCTCTGTAATTGCAAACAAAGGTTTCTGTACCAAATATTAAGTTCTGCTGTTCTGATGTATCAAATACTTATGCAAAAAAATGCAAATTAATTACTTGAAAATCATACAATGTGATTTTCTGGATTTTTGTTTTAGATTCCATCACTCACAGTTGAAGAGTACCTATGATTAAATTGACAGACTTCTACATGCTTTGTAAGTGGGAAAACCTGCAAAATCGGCAGTGTATCAAATACTTGTTCTCCCCACTGTATATGGATTAAGAATGGCAGAGTAGTTTCCTTTCGGGGAAACTCATGCTGTGTCGAATGACGACACGTTGGGGAACAGTGTACGAAGCACGTGTGAAACTAGTCCAATCCTGATTGGTGCTTCGTCATGATGTAACGTGACGGCATACGCAGAAGCCTCAAACGGACGCCGCACACAACAGTGTTAGCTTCTGCTCTTCAGCAAGTGTTCTCTGTTTGATCTTGTCCGCCATTATTTGGTGTTGTTTGTCCTAAGAAAAGTGTACAATGCATATAAAATCAATATAAGCATGGCGAGAACTAAGCAGTTCAAGAGGTATGTGCCTCCCTGTCCCAGATACATCACAGGCGGGGACACTTTTAATAATTATGCATCCATTGTGGGCTTGAAAGAGAACGGCTACGGGATGATGCCATGGGTTGAAGAGACACTGGCATCTTATCTCTCACCTGATGTTGAATCATCCCTAACAGCCCTGATGCTGCCCACCAAACCCAAAGTATATGGTGGCGGGGTGGCCAGGTGCTTGCCTGCACACATTGGCCATCATGCAAACATACCAGGCCAACCTCAGGCCCAACGACATTAAGGCAAAGCACCAGTCGACAGCCTTTAAGAGGTTTATTCCCCACCGCTCTAAATCTTTTGGCGCTGCTGCCGGGGAGCCTCATAACTCATAACATAACTCATAAGCAGCCAGAGGAGGAGAGTGTTGCCTCTCGAAACTCCGTTGAGATTCCACCCTGAGACAGTGGAGTTGATTTGGAAGAAGTTTGGCCAGGCGGAAGTAGATCTGTTTGGCTCTTAAGAGAACACTCACAGTCATCCACTTTGGTTCTCCCTCACTGGATGCTATGGTACAGACGTGGCCGAGGCTGCGCCTATAAACAATTCCTCCCATCGCTCTGCTCCCGGGAGTTCTAGAGAGGGTTCACCTGGACGGGGTCAGTCTACTCTTGGTAGCCCTGTTCTAACCGACCCGAGTCTAGTTTTCAGACATCATGGCGCTCTTGGGGAGATCCCCATCAGAAGGGACCTCCTGTCTCAAGCGGAGGGCTTGATGCGCACCCCCGGCCGGAGCTTTGAAAGCGGTGGGTCTGGCCCCTGAGGGGGACAAGCTCTTAGGCACTGGTCTCTCAGCCGAGGTTGCTGAGACCATCCTAAACTCTAAAGCTCCCTCCATGAGGAAACTACATGCCTTAAAGTGGAATGTGTTCACTTTATGGTGCAGAGAACGCAAGTTGGACTCAGTGAACTGCCCAGTGGCTTCAGTGCTTGGAGATCCTGCAAGAACTTGTCTTTCCCTGTCCACACTTAAGGTTTACGTGGTGGCCGCAGCTGGTGGTGGGCCCTTATTCGTTTCCCTCGTGGTGCTCGGAGGATAAGGCCTGTCATCCTAGCCAGGGTTCCTGTTTGGGGCCTGGCTGTGGTTCTGGAAGGGTTATCCCTGGCACCCTTCAAACACATTGACAGGGTGTCAGAAAAGTTACCTTTAAGATGGTTTTCCTGCTAGCTATTATGTCCCACAAGAGAGTTGGGGACCTGCAGGCTCTCTCTGTTTCTCCCTCCTGTCTCGAGTTCGCTCCTGGGAAGGTCAAAGCCATTCTCCACCCTGAACTACGCGCCCAAAGGTGCCAACTAATTCCATTCAATTCAATTCACATTCATTTGTATAGCACTTTTCACAATATTCATCATTTCAAAGCAGCTTTACAGAAAGTACATGTGTCCATATTACAATTTAGAGTGATCTGTTATCAGGGGTAACTGTCTAAGTTAAGTATTTCAGAAATGTACATATACAAAGTCACAGTTAGCTAAAAATGTATTAATTTAAACAATGTTATAATTTAATGCAGAAACAATGAGCTCATTGAAGTAATGAATACTTGTTTGTTAACAAATGATTATGACATTTAGAAAATATAACATTGGTGCATGTTGATTCAGAGTTTGCGCCATCTCTTCATAGGTGTTGGGCATCTGAAGTGGCACCTAACCCATCTAGTGTGGCACACTCTGTGGTCTTGCAGGCCTTTCATCCTCCACCTCATGTGTCGGCAGACCAGGAGAAGCTTCATTTACTGTGCCCTGTTCGGCCTCTAGAGGCCTACGTGCGAAGGTCCTCTCAATGGAGGAATCTGGACCAGCTATTTGTGTGCTTTGGATCACTTTAGTAGTTAGTTTAAATTTGGTTTAGTTCCCCTTCCTCAAAGCAAACAATTAGCAGATGGATTGTTGAGGCAATTTCTACAGCTTATGAGGTGTGCAATTTGTAAGGGCTCATTCAACTAGAGCAATAGCATCCTCTAAGGCAGGGTTTCTCAAACTCAGTCCTGGAGGGCCACACCTGAGCAAGCTAATCAATGTCTTCAGGATCACTAGAAACTCACAGCTAGGTGTGTTTGATCAGGGTTGGAGCTAAACTGTGCAGGACAGTGGCCCTATACTCTAAGGCCCTATAATCGGGAGTCTCCCTACAGGAGGTCTGTGATGCTGCTTTTGAGTTTTCCTTTGCAAAGCAGATCAAGTTTGTTTGCAAAATGCTGGATTTGTTTGTTTAATTATGGCATAATATTAACTCCATAACCCACACACATTTATACTATTTTTTAGCTTGGATTTTCCCTCTACACCGGTTTCTCAAGTTCTTTCATCCTGAGCTGTGCCTGGACAAGCTTTACACCAGGACAGGCACTAGTCAGTGTGGCGCAGTGGGTATTTCGGTTTCACTTTATTTTGATGGTCCCTTTAACACATTCTTTTGACTATAAGTAACATTGCACCTACATGTCTACTAACTCACATGAGAGTGTTAGTAGAGTATTAGTAGAGTATTAGTAGACTGGTAGGGTTAGAATAAGTTGACATGTAGTTGCAAAGTTACTTTTAGGACCATTACAATAAATAGTCAGCATATATAAAGCAGACAGTCTACTTATATTCTAATGAGAGTTAGTTGACATGTAGTTTCAAAGTTACTTAAAAATCAAGGGTTACATTCATAACCTGAGATGTTTTCTGATACATGGATTTGTATGTCAATATTGTCAATATAAAAATGTAGGGCGGGGCTTGGCTCTGTGCATCAGTTGTTGATTGGATGTTGAGATGTTGAGATGTAGGCGTGACTCAAAAATGGAGGAGGATCTGAATGGGAGCTTTCAGGGGTGGGGTTTAAATGGTGATGTCATCATAAGGTTGGATTTTTCTATGTATGATGTGGCATTTACATTTACAAAGAAGACTAAAACCTGTACCCGACTCTCCTTCTGCATCATTCATTTCCATTGCTCTGAGTGAACAGAATCAGTCTGAATGAGAGAGTATTCAAGAGTACATAAGGCAGTGTGTGTGTGTAAACATGTTCTGATGTGTTGACATAGATCAGGGATTGATTGGAGATCAAGAGGTCAAGTTTGAGGATTTTAGGTCCTCTGTGTGTGTGTGTGTGTGTGTGTGTGTGTGTGAGAGAGAGAGAGAGAGAGAGAGAGAGAGTGTGTGTGTGTGAGAGAGAGAGAGAGAGAGAGAGAGAGAGAGTGTGTGTGTGTGTGTGTGTGTGTGTGTGTGTGTGTGTGAGAGAGAGAGAGAGAGAGAGAGAGAGAGAGAGAGAGAGAGAGAGAGAGAGAGAGAGAGAGAGAGAGAGAGAGAGAGAGAGAGAGAGAGAGAGAGAGAGAGAGAGAGAGAGAGAGAGAGAGAGAGAGAGAGAGAGAGAGAGAGAGAGAGAGAGAGAGAGAGAGAGAGAGAGAGAGAGAGAGAGAGAGAGAGAGAGAGAGAGAGAGAGAGAGAGAGAGAGAGAGAGAGAGAGAGAGAGAGAGAGAGTGTGCTTTACAGTAGTTTGTGGATGAACTGTGATTAAAGGCTACAGATGGTGAGGTACAAATCTCCTGTTAGAAGTCCTCTTAGGATTACAGATCGAGCACGCATGTGCAGAGTCACTCACACAAGCATGTCAGACGCTTCAGAAGAAGCAACTGAGAAGAATGACAATAATCAACTCAAGAAAGAGATTCACTGTTTTAAATCCTCAGATTTCACCATTGGATGTGTTTCCTCCTGTGTTTCCTCCATTTATTGCCTCAGTTTAGATGCACTCTCTAGTATGGTGTGGAATATTTCACTCTATTTTACTAATTGACTAATTCTGTTTTTTAACAGATGAAGTGTCATTTCTAGCATCATAAAAAAAAAAAAAAAAAAAAACCTTTTTCTCTTGCTTAGTATTTATGTCTTGTTTTCTATTAAAAATAAAAACAATACAATTACTTGAGAAGCAAATTGATTTAAGATAAATGTTGTTTTCCAAAGAAAAAATCATCAAAATGAAGTGAGTTTGTGCCTTAAACAAGAACAAACATCTGCCAGTGGAGACTGAAAAATAAACTGAGTTCAAAAGGAAAACAAGATTATTTTTCTGACCCTGATGGCAGATATTTGTTCTTGTTTTAAGCACAAACTCACTTAAATGTTTAATATCTTCAGTCATGATGCTTCTCCACACTGTAAAAAATTTGCTGTAGTTTTGCAGCTGTTTGCCAGTAACTTACTGTAGATTTAAATTTATGTTATTTACTGGCAACAGTTTGTTCAAAGTTAAATGAACATTAAACATTAACAAGTCTTTGTCTTTAAAGAATAAAATTATAAAATAACAATCTAATGCAAAGCATTCTGGGAACCAGAAATCTTCATCAACCTTTTTCTGTTTTTTTCCTTCAGATTTTGGTTCCCAGAATGCTTTGCATGAGGATGTTATTTTAGTTTTATTCTGTAAAGATAAAGACTTGTTAATGTTTAATGTTCATTTAATTTTGAACAAATTGTTGCCAGTAAATAACATCAATTTAAATCTACAGTAAGTTACTGGCAAGTAGCTGCCAGTAATACTGTAATTTCTACAGATTTTTCTAACAGTGCAGTAAATGTATCTTGGTTTAAGAATAGATATATTTGTGCTGGAAAACAAGACAGAAACACTGAGGAAGAACATCATTTTCTGCAGTTTGGACTCACATATGAACATAGTCTCAAGCATGCGTGACTCCAGGGCAGATTCAGCTGTGATTTCAGATACTTTAACTTTATGAATCATATGAAGTGAATCACAGCAGCATCTCCTCGCTTGTGTTGCAGGTGGCAATAATCTCTGGGAACTTCGAGCTGGCAGAGCTCATTAAGAACCACAGAGAGAGTGATGTAGGTAAGTGCAGCGACTGCATCTCATCTACTGCAACAGGCCGTATCAAACGCTCGAGACATCAGTGTATGTGTGCTGTAGCAAACAGGGCATGTCTTAATGTGAAAGAAACGACTGGACTAATCCAGGAACCACAGGATTAAGAGCGACGACCAGCCGAAGCTGCACAAAGATATTGTCCTCTGCAATGGCTCTGTGGATGTTGCTGAACACGAACATACGGGTCTGGAGATGTTCGATGCCTAAACATATATACTGTACATCTGTACCGAAAACACAGTGTGCATTTCTTCATGAAATGTGATTCAGTTCAAGGTTCTTTATTTGAATCGATGGCTCCATGAAGAATCTTTTACATCCACAGAACCACTAAAGTCCCTTTAGATTATTAAAATGCTCGACACACTAAGAAAAAAAAAAATATTTTACGGTATCGCTCCGAAAACCTTACTTTTTTATTTTGTTTTCACTCTGTTTCTGTCCACTATTGTTTTTTAGGTCACACTTTACAATAAGATTCCATTTGTTGACATTAGTTTATTAGTTAACATGAACTAACTGTGAACAATATGTTGAAAGCTTTTATTAATCTTAGTTAATGTTAATTTCAGCATTTACTAATACTAATACTAATCTGTTAACATTAATATTTGCTGGACCTGAGCTGAAATAAACTAACAGTTGTGTTTATATTAATACACACTGTATCAAATGTATTGTTAATGTTGTTAATGTATTAACGTTAACTAATGGGACCGTGCTGTAAAGTGTCAGTGTTTTATATGTGTGTGTGTAATATCGCAGGCTGGACTCTATAAAGAGGGCTGGTCTTTTCCAAAGGAGTAAAAACAAGCAATACTGCCCTACATGTTACTTGACTTAAAGAGTATTGTGTTTTTAAGTCAAAGCAAAAAAACAACAACAAATGTTCAGTGAGAGCTGGATTATACCGGGGCCGTTCACATAAATAAATCAATCAAAAGGAACAGGAATAAATATCTGAGGAGGCATAATCCGTGATTGTTTCCCGGAGCGGCACACAGCTGTCCTGCAGACTAAATGAAAAAAGCCGCAAGTGGCACCAGATTCAGCATCAGCTGAGGGATTATGAGCTCTTCATCCTCATCCTCTTCATCATCTTCAGCTTCACGGCCCGCGCTCGACCCGCGTGGACCCGCCGCCTGCGATGGGACTCTGTGATGGGACTGTGTGATGGGACTGTGTAGAGACTGGGAAGCTGTTGGCCATGGGTTCTGCCTGCTGCACCGCGGAGAGAGGTGTGTGTGTGTGAGAGGTGTGTGTGAGGTAGGTGTGTGTGTGTTACCATGCTTTCCTCCTGGTGTTTGTGTCTGGAAATCTTTCTTTTGCTGTAAGAGAATGATCTGCAGTTTTGCTGCGATGACACATTTACAGTAAGATCAAATTTAATCAGTTGCTTTCTGTAGTTCCCACTCCAACATGCACTAAAGCAAAGGGAACACGAATGACCGACGGCCAGAGAACTGTTTTTGCTGAGGATCCTCTTTTTTGTTGTTGTTTTTTGGCAGAAAGATGATGAGTGTAATAAAGCCTGACTCTGTGTGCACGCTTCGCTCAGAGATCATCGACCGTAAACAGCATCTTTGACAGGGCAAACGTCAAAGTACATGCAGAGTGAAGATATATTGTAATAGAGCCATAAAAAGTTTATGGTAACACTTTACTGTAAGGCTCCATTAGTTAATGCATTAACTATTAACAGTGTTCAATGAATTTGTTACAGTATTTATTAAATAGTTAATAAAAATGCAGCTGTTCATTTTTAGGTCATGCATTTTATCTCAGGTCATTTAAATAATATTAGCAGACTTTAGTAAAGTAAAGTAATGGATTACTCTTTGTCTATAATTTAATCAGTTACTTCTGATGTAATTGCATTAATCACTGTATAGACTAGAACAATTCTATATAAAACAATTGTGGATTTAACATCAATATTTAATGTCTAATGTTAAAATGTATGTTTTTAATGTAAACCTTCTCCCTTTAAATACTTTGGTCAGTTTGAGAATAAATTATGTGATTTTATATTATTTATTTGACAGAATTAAAAGAGCTGTTTCATGTCTATCCTTTAGAAAGTCATTAGTCATAAATAATCCAATACTTGTAATACAGCAATCTAATTACACTTTTGAAGATGTACTTAGAAGAGAGTAAGTTTTTTTTTTTTTTTTTTTGAGTAACTTACTCACTGGTAAATGTTGAAATTAACATTTATTAAAAAATGCTTTAGAAGTCATTTTTCTATGTTAGTTAACTAATGTTAACAAGTGGAACCTTATTTAAAGTGTTACCAAGTGTGTGTGTGTGTGTGTGTGTGTGTGTGTGTGTGTGTGATGTGCTGAAATCATCATGGTAGTTTTGATTGGTTATTATATTGTCCGAGTATGACATATACTGCATGCTTCACTGTTTGTGTTGGTGTCTGATCCGAACACTTCCAGAGTGTTTATGTAATGCGAGACATGAAAACACACGTCACGCTCCTGTAGCTTCTCTGGACGAGCTAGTGAAATCACTTAAACTTTCTAACAACATTCACTTTTCAATATTGTTCTTCTCCCAGAACACCTTCAAAACAAGACGATGTTCATTTCTCTGTGACTGTTTCCAACAAAACCATTTTCAAATGATTAGTGGCAAATAGGGATATTTCCTGGAGAAATACAGCATTGCTGTTACACCCCACTGAGACCCTGGTCTTCTGTTTGAGATGTCGTCTCCTCTCTTATATAATAGAAGATGTTTTACCACTGTTCACTGTGGTTCAGGCTTCCCTTCAGTCAGTGTAAGCTTGGCCAGAGGATTTTCACTAGATTTTCATTGATTCCAGTTCTGATCCCGTGTTCTTGAGAAAACACTGATTGCTCCAGCCATTGCGTAACGCACAGATTTCCCTCAGAGTCCTGCTGTCTGCTGCTCCGTGAGAACGGATTGAAGCGCTGAAGCTTGTGTTTGCAGCTGTTTGTCTGATTGAGCTTTATGGTCAGCTCAATCCACGTGTCCTTTCTCTGGTTCCCTGTTCGCTGTTGCCATCTTTCAGGCTATAACATACTAGATGAAGAGTCAAATGATGCTTTCAGAAAGAATCAGACTCTTAATGTCACGTGGAATGTGTGTATGTGTCTAGAGAATGACGTTGGTTCTGTTTAGGGTCGTTATAAATCAAACAGTAATACCTTACATGTGTTTACATTAGACAGTGAAGTTTATCTTTGATCAGCAGTTGCCTTTCTTAACATTAACGTTTAAAATTGTTAATGCATTAGTTACCATTCACTACAATCAACATTAATATTAATAAGGATTACGCAAAGGCTGCAAGTGTGTTTTATTGTTAGTTCAACTAATGCTAATTTTAACAAATATTGTTAAGTGTTTGGCAAACAAACAGACTTGAAGTAATCCTTGAAGTGTTAATACATAAAGACAAAAGATTGCATTCAGATGAATAAAAGCGCTCAGAAATCATTAAACTCTCTGCCTATGCAGACAATATTAGCATTATAATGATAAAACCATAGGATGTTTGAGAGTTGAAGAATGCTCTGATCTTCATCATCAAATAAACTCCAGTGAGTTGTGGATTATTTCAAAATGAAGCACTTTAGACGAACTCCCAGAAAACAGGGCAGAAAATACCCAAGAGTTCATCATAAAAAAATAAAGGTAACTACATAATGAAGAACGGGCAGGATTTAGGAGAGAATGCGCATGAAGAGCCTGAATGGAAGTGATTCAGCTGTCATATAGAGGAATCCTGATAGCCAATAATCTGGTCACACTTTATATTGGTGACCTTGACAATTTACTTATGTGTGTGCATGTTGGTGCATTACCTTTGCATTTACTTGCATTTAATTAACATTTTACACTGTCAGTACCACTAACCATAACCCAGCTATGGTCTCTACCCATTTTAATCCTAACCTTAAACATACCTCAAACTTATCAGCATTAATATTCCAGGACAATATGTAGCCTAATAGATACACAGTGAATCCATATAGTCTTTTAATGTTAGTGCATGCTATAACCCTAACCCTTTGGGATACATAGATGGCTTTGGATCCTCTAAGAAATATATCTGTATAGATATGCTAAATATATCTGTTGAGTTCTTCTGGTCAGCACAGTAATGGGTAAAAGCTGCTGCACTGTAAAATTAAATGGTGATTCTAACTAACACTTTTTAGTTAACTTTACTTAATGTCTTAACTTAATTGTAAAAATCTAGTACTCTGTACTATTCACATACTATGCCGTTTTTACTCAGAAAACCAAAGTTAAGATTGATTGGTTTGAGTACCATTTTGTCAAGCAAAAAAAAAAAAAAAAACGGGTTCCCTTTCGTAAAGGGAACTCCCGCTGCATCGATACTCGATACTTTGGGGAATGCCTTCGGCATGAAGCGTCTGAAGTCAACTATGGAACTATTCCAATCTTGATTGGTGCAACGTCACCCGTGACGTCGCATGTGACGGTGATCCGGAAGCTACAAAAGGGTCACAGGAACCAGGAAATGTTAGCTTCTGGTCTTCAGCAAGCGCTCTATGTCATCTTGTCTGTTCTATTTGGTGTTGTTTGTCCCGTGAAAAGAGTATTATTTATGGCGAAAAAAGAGAAGCTATTCAGGCAGTGTGCGTCCCCTTGCCCACGTTATTTAAGCGAGGATGACACACACACGCTTTGTGTAGTTTGTCTGGGAGTGGAGCATGCACGGGCGGTGCTCGAGGGCGCTGTCTGTGCAAACTGTTTTCAATGAAAAAGCTCCGCTCCCGTTTGAGCCTGTTCGATCAGTTAGATCAGGCTCGCGTTTCCAGTGCATCAGGTCCCGCGTCTGTTGAGGCAGCGCGCCGCTTGTATGCATGTGATTCGCACGTGGGGCTGGCATATGATACTGAGACGGATGCGACCCTTTCTCAGTGTTTATTAACCAGCTCCACTGGTCTCGAGCACGGTTCGGAAGCCCGCGCTGCGGCTTCTTCCGACCGTGTTAAAGACACAGCGTTTGATTTATCTGTCTCCGAGGAGATAGATATTATCTATTAACACTAAATCACGTGGATATGGGGATTCGCCACCCCATATTTCCGTTAGTGAGGAGTTGCTGGAGGTTGTAATCAGGGCAGTGGTTAAATTAAATGTTAAATGGCCATATAATAAGCAGGAAGCGACTAAGAAAAATAAAATGAATGAGCGCTTCCTGCAGACCCAGTCACAATCTCCGTGTCAGAGCCTTCCCTTTTTCACTGATCTCCATACTGAGGTATCAAGATCGTGGAAAAATCCATTTTCATCTCAATTATTTTCCCCCATGTATATATTTACTCATCCATTAGGGAATCTAATGAAAATGGTTATTAGGTGATGGCTCGGGTTGAGGAATATTTTGCGAAATATTTTCTCCCCGACATTGCGTCACCCCTGATAGCTCAGACACTTCCCTCCAAATCTCGTACATCGAATTTGTTAGGGAAAGCATATATGGCGGTGGTCGAGCTGGTGCATGCCCACACACGATGGGGTTATTACAGGCATACCCGGCTGACCTCCTCAAGCAGGTGGACTATAACTGGGAGGTCTCACTCTATATTACTGAATTTCGTAGAGTAGCTGACTTATCTCTCCATATTATTAAAGAGACGGCCCGTGCTATTGGCCGTGGCAGCACTAGTCGTCTCAGAGAGACATTTATGGCTTAATCGCTTGTGGATCGGGGAGAAAGACAGGGCTTTCCTTCTCGATGCTCCACTTTCACCTTCTGGCCTCTTTGGTGACGCGGCAAGAACCGTTGTCGAGAGACTTCAGGAGACAGAGCGACCATCAGCTATCCCCAGTTGTCAGTCCAGGTCTCATGGGGTTGCTGCCAGGGGGTAGCCTCATGGGACAGCCGCCAGCTCCTCATATTTTTAGAGGGTTCCCTCTTGTGCCCCCCCGTATAAGGCTTGGGGCCAGAGGAAACATTCTCGCACGAAGCTCTCCATACCGAAGACAGGTCTGAGGACTGTCTCTCGGGCTAAGACGGCTTCAACTAAGAGGTCTTGTCGTAACACGCAGACCCTTATGGGCGTTCCCCCAGGAGAGCGAGTACAGTAGTCTAGCCCCCTTATGCAGCCCTTAGGAAATCGATGTTCGCTTCCCGCCGCCGATGGCGCTTCGGGACACATCGGCTTCCAGCGAACACAAATCGCAGTATCTGCCCGAAGACGTTGCGGCACTGTCGAGTTCGCCGCCTCTCGGGAGGTCTGTAGAGAGCATATTTCGGTTAGTTCCTGCCAGTTAGCTGCTTCAGGTCACCGAAGCCATTTGGAAATTTATAGCCGAGGCCAGTCTCGAGGGACTGGTCCCCATAATGGCATATTTAGACACCCCGAGGGGTCTTCAAAATACAGCCTAGGGGGTCCTGCTTACAGTGGAGTTAATATACAAATATTATCTACTAAGGGTGGTTCACATGTCGGCCAGCCCAGAGCAGGGTCGGTTTTTGGAACAGGAAGTCTAGTCCCTCTTAACACAGGAAACCTCAAAGTGGGCTCTTCCTTGGTTTACGGGAGCCCAGGTTCTACAGCTGGCACTTCATAGTTCCTATGAGGGGGGGAGTTAGGCCTTATTTTGGATCTCAGGGTACTGGATCAACCTCCGAGGGGGTTCAGATTCAAGTTACCGACTGTCAGTCAGACCAGCTCCGAGGACTGGTCTGTCTTGATAGATCCACAAGCTCCTTAACTCCTCTTTCCCTTCTAACCCCATCACAGGAAGTTTCCGAGATCCGCTTTTGGGGGGAAAAGCGCATCAGTTCTGGACTCTTCCAGTCGGCCTAGCCTTATCCCCTCGCACCTTCACTAAATGTATGGACACGGCCCTTGCTCCATTGAGACTTCAGGGGGTCCGTATCTTATAGATGACTGGCTCATTTTGGCTCAGTCAAAAAGAACTAGCAATTCAACATCGAGATGTTGTTTTGCGCCATCTGAGGTGCGTGGGGTTGAGACTCAATGTGAAGAAAAGTTCCTTAACTCCTCTTCAGAGGACTACGTCCCTGGGAGTAGAGTGGGACTTAGTCAATGCGGGCACAATTGTCTCCTGCTTGTATAAATACTATCTTAAACACAATGAAGAGTATTAGGTTAGGCCAGGCTATCACTGTCAAACACTTTCAAGGAGTTTTGGGTCTTATGGCTGCAGCTTCCACGGTAGTACCCTTTGGTCTGCTCCATATGAGGGCTTTGCAGTGGTGGCTCAGGAACAAGGGATTTTCTCCTCTGGGAAACCCTTTTCGTACGATCAGAGTTACGCGCAGATGCCTTCGTTCTCTTGTCGTATGGAAGAAACCATGGTTCCTGTCTCAGGGCCCGGTTTTGGGAGCACCATGTGAGAGAAAAACTCTGACCACGGATGCGTCCCTCACGGGCTGGGGTGCGGTTATGGAGGGCCGTTACACCCGAGGTACTTGGAAGGACCATCATCTCACATTGTATATTAATCGCTTGGAGATGTTGGCTGTATTTTTTTGCCCTGAGGCACTTCCTTGTAGACCTCAGAGGCCATCATGTTCTTGTTAGGACAGACAATATGTCAGTGGTCTCTTATATCAACCGCCAAGGAGGTTTGAGATCTCGCCCTCTTTGTAGACTGGCGCATCAAATTCTTCTTTGGTCCCAGGACAAATTTCTCTCTGTGAGATCTATTTATATTACTGGGGTTGAAAATATGGGAGCAGACATCCTGTCGAGGCAGGGGCTGAGGCCCGGGGAATGGCGGCTCCACCCTGAAGTGGTTGAGCTTATATGGAGAGAGTTTGGCCGGGCGGAGGTTGACCTGTTCGCTTCTCATGAGAACTCTCATTGCCCGCTCTGGTACTCTCTCTCACATCCAGCTCCTTTGGGCTTGGATGCCACGGTACAGATGTGGCTGAGGTCACATCTGTACACTTTTCCCCCGATCGCTCTGCTCCCTGGGGTTCTAGAAAGGGTCAGGAGGTACGGAGTGAGACTACTCCTTGTAGCTCCGTACTGGCCAGCCCAAATTTGGTTTTCGGACCTTATTAGTCTCTTGGAGAGTCCTCCATGGAAAATTCCTATTAGGAGAGATCTTCTGTCTCAGGCTGATGGTATATTATTTCATCCCCGACCAGAGTTATGGAGACTATGGGTCTGGCCCCTGAGGGGGTCCCACCCATAATTAGGTTGCCCTTTCCACCGAGGTGGTCAGGACATCCATACTAGAACCCCACTCTACTAGGAACTAAACAATTAAGTTAGGGAGGGCATTGAACCCAGTTTATTACTGCCCACTGGCTTCAGTACTGGTGTTCCATCCCGCTCTCTAACGGGATCTCCTGTTCATGCTTAGGGCCTCTGTGGCGGCCTCAGTGCCCTCCGCAAGCCTCTAAGGGTGTTCTCGAAAGGACGTTCCCACCGAAACTCCATGTTCCTGTAGATTGGAGGATGAATCCTTTTCTTCCAGCCTATTGGCATCAGGCTGATGGGTTATCCCTGGCACCCATCATGTCCTGTGGGTGAGGTATACGAATATATATTTGAGATATATAAGTATATATAGGAGAATCTATTGAGTCTGCTTCCTGCTCGTCTTACTCTCTGGAAGAGTGGTGGTCGTGCCCCCTCTTACTTGCTAGCGTGGGAGCCACTCAACGTTATTTTTGCCCTGTACTGAGGTACTTGTAGGCAATGTTAAGATTCTTCAGGTATTCCATCCTCCATCGCATGTGTCGGATGGTCAAGGTCATAGCCTTTGAGGTTCCTACATTAGGACTCAGGCTGAGAGGAGTCAGTCCATCTAGTTATGCATCAAGGGTTAGGAGCTATTCCCTTTATTAAGAGTACAGTTGGTTATCTAAAACCACTCATATTTGAAGTACAAGGTGCGCTTCTGCCTTCACCTCTCATCTAATATTTTCTACTGTCTGGGGCTCCCAGCCATGAGGTCAGTCAGGCCTCCGGCTCCAGACCTCCCCTTCTTGCACCAAATCTTATGACAAGCTAGTTTGGATCTGCCCTCTACTCATTCTATCGTCCGTGAGTGTACCAGATGCTTTATACCAGGGCGTTTTTACTCTCAGTGTGGCGGCGTGGGTATTCGTTCCCCAAAGTATCGAGTATCGATGCAGCGGGAGTTCCCTTTACGAAAGGGAACGTCTCGGGTTACGTATGTAACCCTCGTTCCCTGAGTAGGGAACGAGACGCTGCATCCCTCGGCCACACTTTTCGCGCCCCTGAGAACGACTTGCTTTGACCAATTAGAAGCTAACATTTCCTGGTTCCTGTGACCCTTTTGTAGCTTCCGGATCACCGTCACATGCGACGTCACGGGTGACGTTGCACCAATCAAGATTGGAATAGTTCCATAGTTGACTTCAGACGCTTCATGCCGAAGGCATTCCCCAAAGTATCGAGTATCGATGCAGCGTCTCGTTCCCTATTCAGGGAACGAGGGTTACATACGTAACCCGAGACGTTTTGACTTTTCACTAATTCCCTCCACTTCTGTCAATACAATTGAACAATTTGAGAGAACATCACATAAGCTGACTTCATGCATTAATGTTGATTTTCCTGAAATGTTTTTGTTGGAACTCGCCATTATGGTGATCAGTATTCCCTTTGGTTGGGCACTTGGAACTTCATTTATATTATTGTAATTCTCTTCCTAATGATGCAGCGATGCAACAAGAAATTTACACAGTTATTTGATTTTAAAGGAAGAGAAGTACCTTTGTAAGTAAACTTATAATAATAATACTTAAACTAAAACTTAAATAATAGCCGAGTCCCAAATAGACGCCTGTCTCTTTTACACGCCTGGTGTGTCTACAGGTTTGGATAAATAAAGGCCGGTCTCAAATAGAGGCCCGGTCTGTTTTTTAGTTTCGGGTTGTATTTAATCTTCTAAAACCCATCAGATCGTCTGTTTAAGCCAGTTCTATGGAGCAGATTGCGCACGCAAGAGAGCCCTGCGCATCTGGAGCTGTTAGCGCAAGCAAGGCAGGCAGTTAGCGGAGGCCGGAGAGCGAGAGCGAGGAGGAATTCGCCAACTTGTAGTTGAGGGCCGCGGTGATGATGATAGTGATGAATAGGGTCCTTTTGTATCACATGATTGCAGTTGTTTTACGGGGTAGCCTTCATTCTTTCTTGTTGATGTGTTTCGGGCAACTAGTTCAAGCAGTAGCAACTAGTAGAAGCAGCGTTGCGTCGCGTTTATCTTTGTCAGTTTGTCAGTTTATGGCCAGCAATATTGTTATGTTTAAGGATATTATGGAATTAAGATCATGTCTGTACTATGTTATGATTGTACTGTACAATTAAATACAATCGTTGCTAAGTCTGCTGTCTGAATTCACTTTACCTCAGAGCGTCTGTTAACTGAATGAATTGAGAATATCACCTGAAAATCCGATATCCGATTTTCATTCAAGCAGCTGATTTCTGTTAATGAATGTAAAACTGAATGTATATTGCAGCTCAGGGTGAAGTCATTATATACATTAACGGCGATTTGAGACAATGTACACTCAGAGAGAATAATGTGTTCGAATTTTACACATTCGGCGCTGCTGACCCCCTTTAGACATACAGAAATATAGTAGGCTAATTTTGACATTAACTGATTTGTTAAACACAAACACAGATTTGGTAACCTCCTACTGTCATGCTTTCCATCTATCAGCCTATGCTATTTGGATTGTTATCTCTAGGCCTACACTCAACAACATCTCTACACTAAATTAAAGGCCTGTCTCATATAGACGCCTGTCTCAAATACAAGCCGGTGCAGTTCAGCGATTTGGGAAATAAAAGCCCGGGCTATTATTTGAAGTTTTACGATAATATGGTTGAACTTTTATGGTTTTCATGTTTTTATTGACTGTCAGCATTTAATTAAATGTTTAGGTTTGAGAGAACTTTAGGTAGTTTTAATCAAGCATTGTTTATTGTTCATCCCAATTATTATAATAGAAATAAATCCAAATATGGTTAAAATGTGTCTAGGTTGCAGCACAGTTCGCATGACAAGCTAAAATAAAGATGAATCTCTTGTGTTGCTCATTTGTAAGTTGCTTTAGATAAAAGCATCTGCTGAATGAATAATGTAAATGTAGTAGACATTGTGAAAAGTTTGATAAAGAAGAGATTATTGATATGAATGTGCCAATTACAGCCTAATTAATTATTTAAATTCATGTGTTATTTTGTATGTCAAGCTGATGATCAGGGAAGTTTTATTTTTGATTTGTGGAATATTCAGGGTTTTTTTTCTCTATTTAAATGGAAATGTATTTTTAAACATTAAAGGTCTTTGTGGTTTTAATCGATTTATTAAAGAAAGTAAAGAAGTCTCTCTCTAGTAACTGCATTTCAATGGCTCAAGCCTCAGATACTGGTGTTAAAACTTTTCAAGCTTTTGAATTAGCAACAGATTTTTGAGATGTATGCATAAGAAAGAGTGTTTTAAGGACACACACCTGAAAAATGTTTTTACTCTGGACTGTCAAATTATAGAAGAAGAACAGCCTTGGATGTGTCAGTCTGCAAATTTTTGTGTCTGTTTTTCAAAACTTGTGATCAGGGATTCAATTTACCAGAAACTGAACAGATTCAGAAACTCTCTCGCTATCCAAACACATCAGTATCCTCAGGCAATCACACAGTGATGCCACGGTTAGTTAGCATTAGTTTCATTTTCATGGACTTTATTTTTATTTTTATAATTATAGTTTCATTTTCATGGACTTTCATGAACGTTCAATACTATAGATCACACAATACTCTTAGATCGACTACAAAATTATACTGGTGTTCAAGGACAAGCATTAAGCTGGTTGAGATCATACTTATCTGGCCGCTACCATTTTGTCTATTTAAATGGAGAAAAATCGATCATAACTCCAGTAAACTATGGAGTGCCGCAGGGATCTGTGTTAGGCCCACTATTATTCTCAATATATATGATGCCACTTGGAAATATTATAAGGAAACATGGAATTAGTTTCCATTGTTATGCTGATGACACTCAAATATATATTTCATCACGGCCGGATGAAAACGCTAAATTATCCAAACTGACAGTGTGTTAAAGATATAAAAGATTGGATGACGCATAATTTTCATTTATTAAATCCAGACAAGACAGAGGTACTACTTATCGGTTCAAAAAACCACCCACAAAACCTCTCACAATACAACTTTAACATAGTAGGATGTCCTGTTACTTTATCCTCTACAGTAAAAGACCTGGGTGTTATATTAGATTGCAACCTATCTTTTGAAAATCATATTTCTTGTGTTACAAAAACAGCATTCTTCCACCTTAGAAACATTGCTAAGCTACGTAATATGCTATCAGTTTCTGATGCAGAAAAGTTAGTTCATGCATTCATGACCTCGAGACTAGATTACTGTAATGCTTTATTAGCTGGTTGTCCTGCATCCTCAATAAACAAGCTACAGTTAGTCCAAAATGCCGCCGCTAGAGTTCTTACTAGATCAAGAAAATATGATCATATAACACCGATTTTAATATCACTACATTGGTTACCTATAAAGTTCCGTATTAACTACAAGGTATTGCTACTGACTTATAAAGCCCTAAACGGCTTAGCTCCAGTCTATTTAACCGATCTTCTATCGCCCTATAATCCATCGCGCTCTTTAAGATCACTAAATTCGAGGCTTTTGGTCATACCTAGGATATCCAGATCCACCAAAGGAGGGAGAGCATTTTCACATTTAGCTCCAAAACTCTGGAATAGTCTTCCTGATACTGTTCGTTGCTCAGACTCGCTCTCCCAGTTTAAAACTAGATTAAAGACGCATCTCTTCTGCCAGGCATTCATATAATTCTTTTAATCTTACAGTTAAATCCGGTCTCTAGTTCATAAACGCCAGAGGAGAACTGGCCCCCGACTGAGCCTGGGTTCTCCCAAGGTTTTTTTTTTTTCTCCATTAGGTCACCTGATGGAGTTTTTCGGTTCCTTGCCACTGTTGCCTTTGGCTTGCTCAGTTGGGGATATTTTGGGGATATTTAATTTAATTTTATCAATCAATAAATTCCATCAGAAACAAACATTGATGTATTATTTTAATTTAATACTGTGAAGCTGCTTTGATACAATCTGTATTGTGAAAAGCGCTATACAAATACACTTGACTTGACTTGACTTGACATGACTTGACTTTAAGTTTGTTTCATTTCAGTTACCTGATTCCTTTTTTCTAGTTCCCCGCCACTAATCAGTTGTCATGGACATTCATTTAATGAGCACACCTGTCTGTATTCAGTTCATTATCATTTTGTCTTTAATTTCTTCCTTGCCTTCAGTTTATTCCTTCAGTCCGGTATTGTTTGTGTGTAGCATGTTGTTTCATAGTTGTCTGAGTTTACGCTGTTTTAATACAATACAATAATCTTCTTCATCATCTTCATCACTGGACTAAGATGTTGCAGAATAGCAGACATGACAAGAAGAAAATGGTTTTTGCAGCCCGTAAGAATCTCTCTATCTTGGAGTTCTCTACTTTAGTCAACTGGCTGCAAGATCCAACTCTGATGACGAGACAGTCAAGTCTATTTATTGGTTGTGGGTGAACTAGTACAGCCACCTTGACTTTCCAGACATGTGAACATGAACTTGGGGAGAGTCGATCCTCTGCTGTCTGCAGTGCTTTACCCACAGCTGATGGATGCATTGATTACCTCTGCAGATCCCGAGAGCTCGGATCCTGGGGCCTGAGCCAAAGCTGATGCCCACAATGGAACCAGAGCTTGAAGCCTGGAGCTGAATGTTGCCTCCCAGTCTGACCAGGTGTGTGTGCCGACTCCTACATCTGAGCTGAAGAGAAATAGAGAGGAGTTTAAGGATGATGACAGCCTTCCTCCACTGATTCTGGGACCGTCGTCCTCACGACTCCATCAGGCTCCTCGTCCCTCCGGCTTCACCTTGGCTCCACCTTGGGACTGCCGTCCTCACGGCTCCACCCGGCTCCTCGTCCCTCCGGCTTCACCTTGGCTCCACCTCGGCCCGTCGTCCTCACGGCTCCACCCGGCTCCTCATCCCTCCAGCTCTACCTTGGCTCCACCTGGGACCGTCGTCCTCACGGTTCCACAAGGCTCCTCGTCCCTCCGGCTCCACCTTGGCCCGTCGTCCTCACGGCTCCACCCGGCTCCTCGTCCCTCCGGCTCTACCTTGGCTCCACCTCGGCCTGTCGTCCTCACGGCTCCACCCGGCTCCTCGTCCCTCAGGCTTCACCTTGGCTCCACCTCGGATCGTCGTCCTCACGGTTCCACAAGGCTCCTCGTCCCTCCGGCTCCACCTTGGCTCCACCTCGGCCCGTCGTCCTTACGGCTCCACCTGGCTCCTCGTCCCTCCAGCTTCACCTTGGTCAGACGTCGCTCTGCCTGTGCAATGGACTTCTAGGCCTTTTGCTGTGCTTCGTCCTCAGTCGCCTCAGTCCTCCGGTACCCTGGTTCACCTCAGATGCTCATCACTGTGCCGAGGTCTCCGGATCCTACAGTGTCGTCCGGTCCTGTCACCGGCTCAGCTTCGCCCGGGTCTCCAGATCTTTCGGCTCCATCGCTGGCAGTAGGGCCGATAACTCCACCGTGAAAAAATGTGTGACATTTTCAATGAAGCCTGTATTTATACTGCATTATAAGGGTATTCTTAAGGTATTATAATGCATGCAAAAAAAAAATTATAATGTGTTAATCATTTCATGAAACAAGTTACAGTATAATACATTATAATATCCTAACTTTTAAGAGTATAATGATTTATAACACGGATTATGTCCACTTGTACTACCGTTTAAAATTTTGAGGCCAATAAGATTTTTTTTAAAGAAATTAAGACTTTTATTTAGCATTAAATTGATTTAAAGTGACGTTTTCAATGTTCCGAAAAAAATATATTTCAAATAAATGCTGTTCTTTTGATCTTTCTATTCATCCTGGCAAATTAAATGTATGACGGTTTCCACAGAAATCTGAAGCAGCACAACTGTTTTCAACACTGATAATAATCATAAATGTTTCTTGATCATCAAATCATCATATTAGAGTGATTTCTGAAGGATCATGTGACACTGAAGACTGGAGTAATGATGCTGAAAATTCAGCTTTGATCACATAAATATATTACACTTTACTATATATTCACATCAGTGATACATTGTAATAATATTTGACTGTTTTAGCTGTAGTTTAATCAAATAAAGGCAGCCTTGGTGAGCAGAAGAGACTCTTTCAAAACATAAAAAAATATTACCGACCCCAAACTTTTGAGCACTAGTGTATATAATGGATTATAGTTCCCATAGTTGTAATGTGTTGTAAGTCTGATATCTTGACATTGTTTATATAAAATCTGCACAGTGCTAAATCTTACGAGGGAAGGTTGTTAATTTTGTATCATGTATTTTCAAATGAGAGCGGTTTAATAACCCTTCACATCTGAAACATGATGTAAGTGCCGTTTTCACTCTCTAGATCAGCTCAGTTCCATCCGCCTGATTCTTGCTAGTGTTTCTTCATCCTTCCCCTTCATACTTCATTGTTAAACGGATCTTTTGTCCTAATATCCACACTATCTTTTGTCCTGTGTGTGTGTGTGTGTGTGTGTGTGTGTGTGTGTGTGTCTCAGTGCCGTTCTCCGAGGCCTCGTCCTTCTCCAGACAGCGGCTCCTGCAGAAGAACCGGAGTCTGTCAGTGTCTCGGCTGCTTCTGCGCTCCAACAGTGACAACAGTCTGCCGGCGCGAGCCGTGAGTCCCGAGCAACGGGCCGCTCTCAGTCTGTCCCCGCAGAAGATGCTGAGAGACCCGAGCGCTCGCGTGAAGATGGTGACGGGTCGCAGTGGCAGGACCGTCCCGAGCAGCCGCTCCCTGTCCGTCAGCCTGGAGGACGAACACAGCACTCAACTCAAGTGGTAGGCCAGACTGGACCAAACACAAGCATAACGCTTCCCATCATATACATATGGCTGTCTATTAGGAGTGTATCGATATCCTCATGTTCCGATTCGATACATATCACGATACTGGACTCACGATACAATATTATTGTGATACTCCAAGACATATGGTAAAAGTTTGACAGATAATTTACTGTTGATTAAAATGCAAAATTTTATATTACATTGTGTGTGTAAATGAATAGGCTTGGATTTGGTGCTGAAAACCCAAAGCAAAGGACAATAGAGACGCCAGAATAACAATATTCATGATTCTGAAAACAGAATTATTGTAGATGAATATGCTTGCACTCTTTCACCGACTAGATATATTTAAAATAATGTAGGACACTTTTTACTGGTAACATCAGACATTTGGCGTTATCAGGACCAACAAATATTCCCCCATTGCATTATTAAACATTATATTCGACATTATAGTATATAGTAGTTTAATGTAGTACTGACACTAAAACTCTGAAAACGTGATTTTTTTTCTCACACAGTCATTTTCATTTTGGGTGAACTATACACAATACATGTTGTCACTATCCATGATACATCTTGTTGTATTTTTGTATTGCGAAATATTGTTAAACCCCTACTGTCTATAAATAATCACGACTAACGCGTTCAATTTTATTTTACCAAGGAAATAAAACTAAGTAATCAGCCTTTGCTTAATTATTATAAGGGTGGATTTATGCAACAGTTCTTTCAAGATGGCCAACCTAACCCAATGCATTTTTTTTAGGGTTGCAAAGGGGCGGAAAGTTTCCGGTAAATTTCCATGGGAAGTTAAGCTGGGGAATTTTGGAAATATTCATTTCCATGGCAACCGCTTGCGCGTCCACTCTGAAAGTAACTGTACACATAAGAGACGGATAGATACATTATTTAAGGTTATTTCTATTCGTTAGAATATTGATATATGAAGTTGTTGTCAAGTAAGCCCCGTTGCGAGCATGTGCGTCTCTCTCTAAACTTTCAGTGTGCTGCACTGCTCTAGTTGACTTCTGCGCCTTCCCCCCGAAAATATCACGTTAATTTTGAAAACGTAATTCCTTTTGTGGATCCTCTTGGTCTTTCTTTATGTTTCTTTGACAAATATCAGTGTCTCAGTCTCACGCACGCTGCACGCGAGTTAACCACGGCTACTTATTTACATGTTGCGGTATACACGGAATAAAAAAATCTGTTACGGTTGACATTTTCCTCCGCGGTAACGATATATACCGTCATACCGCCCAGCCCTACTTATGTGGTAAATAAAGTTATGCTAGCTTATTTAGCATCTAACTTATCAGCTTGCTATCTACTAGATGAATACATTTGTATGTGATATTTGCAATTTAAACATTTAATAAATGTATTTCCCCATAATATCATCAAAACTTACTTCACTTTGTTTAGTCCACAGGCTCAAATGTGTGCCTTCAATAGTCTTGTGCTTTGGGCTTCTGTACATGTGATGGAGGCATGCACAGTGCCAGTAGGGGTAGTGGTCTCAATAGCCATGCAGTAAGCAGTGTGCTATGTGCATGTGATTGAGGAATGGCATGGATATTCAAGTGTATTTGAATGGCATCTGTTTGTTTTAGTCAAGATTATGCTAAAATATACTTTCCTCAACTATATTTAAGTTCCCTATGAAGAGCCAACCCTCAACTTTGAAAATTCCCAGTTTATTCCCGTTTATTCCCATAAATTCCTGTTAATTCCCTTCAATTCCCATTAATTCCCATGGAAAGTTTCCATCTTTGAAAATTCCCATAATTTTGCAACCCTAATTTTTTTACATAATTGTATGTGAATATGTTCGTTCAAGTGCAAGAAGACGTGAAACAGAACTCATTTCAGTATTCCCACACAGTTCCCTTTCTCGCCTTCTTGCACTTGAATATTTAAATTGGCAAGGCTTAAACGTCCGTGAAGATGCAAAGCTGGCTCGCCTCCTGTCCCGAGTGCTGTTCACATTTGTTCATGTTCATGATCTCACATCCTTGCATTCAAGGTCTGAAATTAACAGCTGCCAAATGCGGGTAGAAATCAACAGTGGCGGGTAACGCTGTCAAATCACGAGCCAATATGGCGTGTTACTTATTGTTTACTCACTTTGCTGGGGAAGTTCGTGTAAGACAAATCTGCAAAGATGTAGCGCAAATACTCAACTCTTGATTCATCATGATATATTAAACACAGCGTATTGCACAGAATCTACGCTTACTTGAACACACGTCACTACACAACAAATAACAGCGCGCTTCTTCATTTGTGTTGAAGCAATAGTGAAGATTTAAAAAATTTGGTTAACAGAAAAGACATTATTTTCCAACATCCTAATTTTTTTTTGACGTTCTTTGTGCTATATTGATCTGTCCACCTAAAATAGATTTATATGTATATAAGCTGTGACGTAGTCAATCTGGTTTATTTACTTATGTATTTGGCTAGTAGAAGTTCTGAATGGCCGGTAACTTAAACATTTAGTAGCCAAATTGGCCAGTGAGTGAAAAAGTTCATTTCAAACCCTGACTGCATTGTTAGAATTCATAAAAAATGCACTTTTACCAAATATAAAGTTGTTTCCTCTCTGTATGTCTGTGCTCCTGCAGTGCCAATGGCAGAGCGTGTGTCCAGAGCGGCAGGAGGAAGATGTACAGCGCTGTTCCCGGCCGGCGGTTCGTGGCGGTTCGCTCATACCAACCTCAAGCTGGCGGAGAGATCAACCTCCACAAGAACGAGCGGGTCAGAGGTCAGTGCGGGGTCAGAGGTCACCGCTGGAGTCTGGATTCTGCTTCGCTCCTCACTTCGCATCTCTCTTGTGTGCAGTTCTCAGTGTTGGTGAAGGAGGATTCTGGGAAGGCAACTGTCGAGGTCAGGTGGGCTGGTTCCCTGCCCGGTGTTTGGAAGAGGTTCCTGTCAAACCTGACAAAGAGAGACCCAGTAAGTCTGTGTTGAGAAGGACCATCATACAGCGTTTCCATCAGGATGAATCGCTTCTGCCGTTTTATTCCTCATCTGTAAAGTTGAAAGCATTTGCTAAATGGATAGGTGTACATTATGACTCTCTGTAAGTTTAAAGAGGCACTATTACGCCCTTCTTACAAAGTCTTGATGTTGTGTTCAGGCTCTACTAGAGCAGGTTTTCCTGCTTGAATGTTGTTTATTCTCCTCATATTCTCCATTGTTGCGGCTCCTCTCTTCCCAGTCTGTCAGTAACACTCTGTTTAGTTCCTGTCTCTATGAAGCCCCTCCTTCTGAAAAGCACACTGTGCTATGATTGGTCGGCTGGAGCAGTGTGTTGTGATTGGTCGAGCGCTTCAAGCGTGTTTGGGAAATGTCCCGCCCCTTACCATAACCGCCAGTTTAACACACTACAAACTAACTCAACCAGGCCCCGTCCCTTTATTCTGCTATCAAATGAGGAATTTAAATGAGGAATATTGCTGCTCTTGATCATGGCATGAATTTGAAATGTTTTAGCAGTCCATCTCAAGTGGGACTAAATTGTACTTCAATTTTGTTTACATACTGAAATAAATTTCTTTGTAATAGAAAAGCAGCCCAATGTGTACTAAAATAACATCAGCCCCTATTTGCACTAAGAATAAATATCATCTAAGTAAGACAAATTGTAGTCAATATGCCAAAAAAAACATGGTTTTACTATTAGTCAGGTCCGAATCTTAAAGATTGTGTAACCCTGTAGGCATTTTTGAGGAAAAGTTGTTATACCACATTTTTAGAAAGTTCAATGTCTCCTGAATAAGGATCCACCGTATAACATTGAAATAAGGGTCCCATTTTCTTGTAATTGTCATTGAAACAATAGGTGCATTATTCACAGCCAAAACACTACAGGTGGATAGGGTAAAAATTTTAAGTTATAGATATCACCATAAAACCTTTCCAGTTTTTCACTTACATAGAGACAGACATTTTTTGTATTACAAGTTTTCTGAAATGTCATGTTTACATATGCAAATGAGGCATACCAGTATATATATATATATATATATATATATATACAGTATATATATATATATATTTATGTATACAGTATATATATATATATATATATATATATATAATTCGAGGGGCAGGCATATCAGTGCGCGGTTCTCCCTTTCGGGCTAGCCCTGTCTCTTCGCGTCTTCACAAAGGTTGTCGAGGCAGCCCTTGTTCCTCTCGACGACTGGCTGATCCTAGCTCACTCTCGAGACAAGGTTTGCGAACACAGGGACCTAGTGCTCCGGCACCTAGCTTGTCTGGGCCTTCGGGTCAACTGGGAGAAGAGCAAACTCTACTCCGTGCAGAGGATCTCTTTTCTCGGTATGGAAATCGACTCGGTCGCCATGTGCGTGCAGCTTATGAGCGTGCGCGCGCAGTCACTGCTAATTTGCTTCGTCAGTTCGAGGGCAAGAGTGCGGTTCCACTGAAACTATTTCAGAGGCTCCTGGGGCATATGGCATCCGCAGCCGCAGTAACGTCGCTCGTCTTGCTTCATATGAGACCGCTTCAGCTTTGGCTTCGCGATCAAGTCCCGAAGTGGGCATGGCAACACGGCACGCTCCGAGTCCCAGTGACTGCCGTCAGACCTTCACCCCGTGGACGAACCTCAGTTTTCTATGGGCTGGAGTGCCCATAGAACGAGTTTCCTGGCATGTTGTTGTATCAACAGATGCCTCCATAATGGGCTAGGGCGCCATGTGCAATGGACATGCTGCCACAGGCTCCTGGACAAGACCCCAGCGCCTTTGGCATGTCAATTGCCTCGAGTTGCTGGCTGTACGTCTCACCTTGCACCGCTTCTGTGCGTTGCTCAGGGGTCAGCACGTATTAGTCCGATCAGACAATACCGCCACAGTAGCGTACATCAACCGACAAGGTGGTCTGCGCTCCCGCCGTATGTCGCAACTCGCCTGCCACCTCCTCATATTGAGTCAGAAGCATCTGAGGTCGCTTCGAGCCATTTATATCCCGGGAGACCTGAACCGTGCAGCTGATATGTCTCGGTTTCGGCCTCTCGCTGGAGAATGGGGACTCCATCCCCAGTCGGTTCATCTGATTTGGGATCAGTTCGGGGACGCACAGGTAGATCTGTTTGCCTCCCACGACTCCGAGGGACCGAGGGCACGCTCGGCACGGATGCACTGGCGCACAGCTGGCCGCGGGGCCTCTGCAAGTATGCGTTTTCCCCCAGTGAGCCTTCTTACGTAGACTTTGCGCAAGATCAGGGAGGACGAGGAGCAGGTAATTTTGGTTGCCCCGTATTGGCTCAACCGCACCTGGTTCCAAGAACTAGTACTCTTCGCGACAGCACCTCCCTGGCCAATTCCTCTGAGAAAGAACCTGCTGTCTCAGGGACGGGGCACCCTATGGCACCCTCGTCCCGATATTTGAAACCTCCATGTGTGATTCCTGGACGGGACGAGGCAGGTTTGAGTACCCTACCACCAGCGGTGGTGGCTACCATCACTTCCGCTAGACTAGAGCATCGTCCACGAGACATGCCTATGCGTTGAAGTGGAACCTCTTTGTCAACTGGTGGTCTTCTAAACTTAAAGAACCCACGAAAGGCCCGATCAGTGTCGTGCTTTCCTTCTTGCAAGAAGGGTTGGAACGAAGGTTGTCTCCCTCCACCCTGAAAGTGTATGGTGCCGCCATTGCCACACATCATGATGCAGTTGATGGTAAGTGCATTGGAAAGCACGACCTGATCATCAATTTCCTGAGAGGAGCGAGGAGACTGAATCCTCCTCGCCCTCCTCTCGTTCCCTCTTGGGACCTCTCTGTGGTTTTAACTGCTCTGCAGAGTGCTCCCTTTGAGCCTTTGCAATCAGTGGAGCTTAAGTTCCTGTCAATGAAGACAGTGCTCCTGGTTGCATTGGCCTCCATCAAGAGGGTAGGGGACCTGCAGGCATTTTCGGGTGACGAAGCGTGCCTGGAATTTGGACCGGCTAACTCTTACGTGATCCTGAGACCCCGGCCTGGATATGTGCCCAAGGTTCCCACCACACCCTTTCGAGACCAGGTGGTGAACCTGCAAGCGCTGCCCTTGGAGGACGCAGACCCAGCCTTGGCACTGCTCTGTCCAGTACGCACCCTCCATACTTACGTAGACAGGATGCATTGTTTCAGGACTTCAGACCAGCTCTTTGTCTGTCATGGTGGGAAGCTGAAGGGAAAGGCTCTCTCCAAGCAAAGGTTGTCTCACTGGATAGTGGACGCCATTGCTTTGGCTTACCAGCAGCAAGGTCGACCGTGCCCCCTTGATGTGACGGCCTGCTCCACCCGGAGTGTGGCATCCTCTTGGGCTCTAGCGCATGGCGCCTCGCTAACAGACATATGTAGATCTGCAGGCTGGGCGACACCTAACACGGCCTCTGGGCGACCCCCACGTGTGTAGTCCACTGTAAGCCTC